>NC_056735.1:95410811-95445811 GCF_019279795.1 Protopterus annectens | reverse complement strand
AGGCTTTGGCCAAGTCAAGGTAAGCTGCATGTACTGACTTTCCCTCATCCTTGCTGACAGTCTCAAAAAGTCAACCAGCTTCAACAGGCAAGATCTGCCCTTGACTAATCTGAACAGGGTGGGGTCAAGTGCTTGGAGACTGCCAAGGTCCTTGTTTAGGAGGTCCATAATAATATGCTCCATGGCCTTACACATCAGACTTGTCAAGCTAATGGGGTGACAAGTTTCCAGGGTCAGTAGTGGCACCACCTTTGTGCAAAGGGATGATGATGGCAGTTCTCCACCCTGCTGGAATGAAGCCTGTACGTAGGCCATGGTTGAATAGGGTGCTCAATGGTGAGGCTAGTTCTTGCTTTTAACACTTGACTGATGGAGATGTAAGGTGCAGGGCAAGTATCGGGGATGTTGAATGGGCCTTTGGCGTGGGGACAAGGGGGGGTGAAGTTTGTGCTGAACCCATCTGCTAACAGGTTGGCTAAGTCAAAAGCATCAGTTTAAGTGGTACCGTTAAGAACTAATTCAGAACAAACTTGGGCTTTGCCATGGAGATTTCTGGTGTAACTGAAAAAGGCTTTGTGGTTAGCCTTTGTTTTGGAGGCTAGTCTTGATTCATAATTGACTTTGGAGGTTTTCACTAGTGATATAATTTGCTTGTTGAAGCTAAGAAGCAAGTTTTTCCAATTGGGAATTTGTGCCTTTTTACCTTTGGACAACAGTTTCTTCCTTTTGTTGTAAAGCCTGTTGATAGAGGATGTCCACCACATGGGTTTGTGTTTCCTTGAGGAGCAGGTTTTAGTTCTGTTGGGTATGGCTGAGTCCATGCAGTTGTACAGGTGCTTGTATACTGCACTGGCATACTGGTCAGCATAGTTGTCTGCATCCTCTGGGGGGGGGGGTGAAGCCAATGATACCCTCCCTCAGAAAAAGGTTTTGTGTGTGTGTATTTGCCCCTTCTCCACTGTTGCGCGATCTTGGGCGTTGGTATATATAAATTAGCGGGGGGGGGGGTTGCCGCCTGGATTAAAAATGTTTTCAGTATTTTGGGATTCAGCCTTTTTGTTTTCCAGTTTTCCGAAGTAGACCCATATATACATGTGTGTGGGTGTTATTATCAACAATGCCTTTCTTCTTTAACAAAATGTTCCAAAGGTGCCCTCAATTACTGGCATGGCATTAGTGCACTCCATTTGGATGGGGGCGGGGGCAATCAAATTTACATGCTCATTAAAGCCCACTGCTCTTACATTTTGAACTGAGAACACCGGACAGGGCAAATCCGGGTGTGTCTGCTAAACAGCCTGAAGAGCTGCCACATGCAGGTACGTAAAATGCGACGCGAGACATATAATTGAAAAGGACAGCACCTTTCTAAATGAGATGATGTAACTAGCTCACTGGGGCAAGTAAATTTGGCTACCACCAGGCACTGCTCCCAGATTACCCTATCAACACTAATGGTGCAGTCAGTTTGATATAAAAAGCAAGAGGGCTAGAGAAACACCAAACACATTCTTTATTCCATTACCTGTATGTAACCTCTCTCCTGTCATGCAAGGACAAACTTCTCATCAGTTTCGCCAGTTATGCTAGACATGCATCTATGACATGATTCCTTCCGTACATCACAGTGCCAAATTAATAACCTTGCATACACTGGCAGTTATTAAACATTAGATTTTCTGCCACATAATCTGCAAGGACAAGCCCTTGTCACGAGAGACACATTTATGCATTCCAGTGAAGTTTTGGACCAAGTCATTTTCAGTCTTACATTCAGGTGGGATCACCTGTACAAACAGAAACACGATGACGTTTTAAATGAACAGCAGCACGGATACCAACACGTTCAATGTCAGATCAGACAGAAAATGCCAGAATCTCGTGATTGTGAAGATGTTCACAGACTCCTGATGTCTGGACTCTATTGCTGAGCGAAGTCGTTGTGACTGCTGTACCGAGAGGACGAGCAGGACAACTTTATAACATAAATGAGACATAAGATCTTCCATTTTCATAGATAGAAGTAACATGTCAGGATAGATGGGAAAAGGAAGGGGGGGTAAAAACTTGAATTAAATTTGACTCAGAAATAGACAGGAATGAAGTCCTGATTACAGCTTAGATGACCCAAGTTTATTAGTAACCTGACCTCCGCAGGAACTAGCTGGATAGGGACAAAGCCCAGTTGCTTCACTCAGACAAGAAGTTTGGGGCACACTTCCAGGAACGCACATTCCACTTAAAAATCACCTGTGGAGAAACAACTAGACAAAGGTGTGTATGTCTACTTACAATGTTCATCCATTCCTAAATAAAGATCTGTTGACTGTTTTTTTGCTCTGGAAAGACAACTATTTTTGCTAATTTTTGCCATATTCTGTGGCCAATATCAGATATTCTACACAGTTATCCTTATTCCTAATCTTTGTTTACAGAGACAGTGACGATGGGGTAGTGTTACTCTTGAAAGTGGGTAACTATCCCCTGCATGGTCCCACTGTACACCCAACCCATGGGACATTATAGGCACGTGTCAGGAAATGGAAGGGCTTGAAGGAAAACTCTCTCAGACATCTGCCGGGATAATGACACACCATGACAATGCTCCTGCCCCATAAAGGGTAATTAATGCAGGAAGGAGCAAGATTGACCTGTAGTTCTTCTCCTCTGTAAATGGATTTGCAATTTCCCAGCTGCCTCTGCTTAACTGAGATGGGTATCCTAAAACAATGCAGCAATTACAACCACCTACAACAACAAACTGACAGTGCGCAAGAGACATAGTTATTGGAGGCAAAGCCCTCAAGTAAAGCCACTACAAAAGTACAAAACTAGTCAGACAGACCCACGTAAGGATCTTACAGGTAACTTATCCAAATCACAAGAGCCTCCTAAATGTAACCCAAGAAACAAGTACTGTCAACGACCTCAAAAACATGCAACTCAGGTAGCACCCACCATGAAACATACAACTAAGACTCAGTATCTCAACTCAAAGGCCCATAAGGCAAACCTCCATTTAATCCAATATCCTAGTTATTGGTGACTCCATAGTGAGACATAGTGATGCACCACCCACCAGGATGAGTAAGGAGAGGGTAACAGGTAGTCGCCTATCAGGTGCCAGGATTTGCCACATCACCCATGTACTCAAGCTCTTACAGCATGAGTACACATATGGCACAGTCACAGTACATGCGACAGTAAATAATGAGGTAAAACCAGGGGGAGATGGAGACAGAGAGAGACATGATACAGAGATAAAAACAGGGGGACATGGAGACAGAGAGAGACATGATACAGCTCTTAGAACTTAGGTTTGAGCAGTATTTAACATTACCAAGAATAACGTCACAATACGAACAAAAGATTATGGACTTCAATAACTGGTCAGCTTCTTGCATCTTTCAAGAGGCACACACACACACACACACACACACACACACACACACACACACGCACGCACGCGCACACACACACACACTCTTGTCGATAAACTCGACAAGTTAAATGTCAATTCTTATGTGACTTATTGGACTGGCTCATAAACAGTACCCTGGAATGTGGGGTAGGTGGCTCTGTCAATTTCCAAAAGAACTGTCACTGGTGGCATATCCTGGGGTTCAGTGCTTGGGTCATTTGTTTTTATCATTTACTTTGCAGTGGTCAAAGCCAATACTAAGAGTTTATGGCTGACCACGTTTGCAGATGATTGTGTACTTAATGCTACCATAAACTCCCCAGAGTATACCAAGACCTTCCAAGACGGTCGTTCTCAAACAGCTGGTGTCATAACCATGGGCTAAAACCAAATACCAAAATATGTTTAACAGTCTCATTCAACAAGCATGTCCACTATAACTATCATATTGACAACACATCCCTGAAAATCGATCCATTAGTTAGGGACCTAGGCACCTACATGAATAAACAGTCAGACTACCATTTATCCACTATTGAAAGAAATTCCTTTTTCACTGCATAGCTTTATTAGGAAGGGTACGGTGTCTAGGTCCAAGGATGCGATCATTCCCCTCTATTCAGCACTTATTGGCCCAATAATAGAGCATAATACCCCCTTTGGTATGTGGCTGTTCAAACATTTAACACAACTTGAATGAAGTGCTTTCTCACCAAGAAAATCCAGGATCTAAATCATAAAAAAATAAAACTGAATATCTCAATGTTGTCTCTCTCTTCTCCGTATCATACAGGCTACCGATGGGAGATCTCGGTCTCGTGTACAGAGCCACAACAGACCCTATCCTCTCACATCTACTGCACATCAAGTCTAATGGTGGTATAACATTCGCTCATGAGATCTTAATCTCTTGTATAAAACAAAAACAAAACATATAGGATGGACATATTTACATCACAAACTATCGCTTCTTTGTTTTATGTGGCATGAAAGAACCGTTACAAAGTAGTTCCCTTACTCTATTCAAAAGTAATTTGGATGAGTGGATGGGAACCTCAAGTTCACCGCTCATTTTGGCACCCTTGCCGTTTGTGGACATGGGTAAAAAGTAAAAGTTTCTACACAGATCAGGGTTATTTGTACTTAAATTGAGAGGGCTAAATAGGTCATGGGAATGTAAGGCTATGCTTTTAAAAATCCTCAAGGATAAATAGCCTAGCAAGGACCTATGTATCCATGGCAGTGATATGATGGTTGCCAATTTCACAGCAGAAAAGATCGACTGAAAAAAATAAAATAAAAATAATGAAGCACTAAAAAGCCAATGGAAGAGAAAATGGGTTGGGTAATAACTGCATTTAAAATGAAAGTTCTCTCACATGGAGAAAGGGAGACAGACCAGCTTAAGAAAAAACTAAAAAAAATAAAGGGAGACAGACCAGCTTCAGAGAAAACGAAAAAATAAAGGGAGACAGACCAGCTTCAGAGAAAACGAAAAAATAAAGGGAGACAGACCAGCTTCAGAGAAAACGAAAAAATAAAGGGAGACAGACCAGCTTCAGAGAAAACGAAAAAATAAAGGGAGACAGACCAGCTTCAGAGAAAACGAAAAAATAAAGGGAGACAGACCAGCTTCAGAGAAAACAAAAAAATAAAGGGAGACAGACCAGCTTAAGAGAAAACGAAAAAATAAAGGGAGACAGACCAGCTTAAGAGAAAACGAAAAAATAAAGGGAGACAGACCAGCTTAAGAGAAAACTAAAAAATAAAGGGAGCCAGACCAGCTTAAGAGAAAACGAAAAAATAAAGGGAGACAGACCAGCTTAAGAGAAAACTAAAAAATAAAGGGAGCCAGACCAGCTTAAGAGAAAACTAAAAACATAAAGGGAGCCAGACCAGCTTAAGAGAAAACTAAAAAATAAAGGGAGCCAGACCAGCTTAAGAGAAAACTAAAATAATAAAGGGAGCCAGACCAGCTTAAGAGAAAACTAAAAAAATAAAGGGAGCCAGACCAGCTTAAGAGAAAACTAAAAAATAAAGGGAGACGGACCAGCTTAAGAGAAAACCAAAAAATAAAGAGAGACAGACCAGCTTAAGAGAAAACCAAAAAATAAAGGGAGACAGACCAGCTTAAGAGAAAACTAAAAAATAAAGGGAGACAGACCAGCTTAAGAGAAAACTAAAAAATAAAGGGAGACAGACCAACTTCAGAGAAACTTAGGGAGACAGAAAAAAACTAAAAAATAAAGGGAGACAGACCAGCTTCAGAGAAAACTAAAAAATAAAGGGAGACAGACCAGCTTCAGAGAAAACTAAAAAATAAAGGGAGACAGACCAGCTTAAGAGAAAACTAAAAAATAAAGGGAGACAGAGAAAACTAAAAAATAAAGGGAGACAGACCAGCTTAAGAGAAAACTAAAAACATAAAGGGAGCCAGACCAGCTTAAGAGAAAACTAAAAAATAAAGGGAGCCAGACCAGCTTAAGAGAAAACTAAAAAATAAAGGGAGACAGACCAGCTTAAGAGAAAACTAAAAAATAAAGGGAGACAGACCAGCTTAAGAGAAAACTAAAAAATAAAGGGAGACAGACCAGCTTAAGAGAAAACTAAAAAAAGGTTCTGAATGTCTGTAATTGATGAGAAAATTCTAGAAAAAGTTAAAGACCCACATACACTCACAAAAAGCCAATCAAAATCAAGGTCAGTGGTTGAAGAAGTGTGGAACTTCAATTCAGTTCAAATTTAAATCATTTTAGCAGGGGAAATAATGCAACAACCCATTAAAGAACTATTCCAGATGTCGCCCATGAAGAAAACAAACTCAAATGGTCAACTGGATGTGCAACTTGGGCACATATAAATGGTTTTAAGCACAATTAAACATATACCGAGTCAACAAAATGAATATCACTTATTTTTGATATCCAGGGAAGTCCAACTGGGCACAGAGCCCATTTTGGTGAAGGCCTTCAACACGTACAACACTTTCTTGCCAAGCTGCTGCTCTGGTTTCCAAATTTCATTTAGAAAGGGCTCGAGTTATTCCTCTTGTTATACAGCGTCCATTAACACATTAACCAAACCTGCTCTCCCAATATCAGATCTATCTATTTTCATTCTTACCTTCTTCCTGCCTGTCCCAAATCACCTTCACCAGATAGTCTTCTGCTGTTCTGCACATGTGCCCGATCCACTGTAATCTGCTCTCTTTGATTAATTCTACACTTGGACTACTTTGTATTAGTGTAGTACCTTGCAGGATGCGTAGTAGCAAGTCTCGTCTGAACTGTGCTTCTGTAGGGTTCCTGGAGCCAATCCTTTGTTGTCTACTGGTGCAACTAATCAATTTAGTATCAGTATTATCTAAGCATATATAAGCTCACAGTTTTTGTTTCGCGAGACCCTCCATATTGATTTTGGGTCTCCCACACGTGTGTTACTAAAAGTGTCTAAGAAAGAGAGAACTTGTGCCGAGTGTTCTTTGATTTGCGATTGACTATTTGAATAAGTAACTGTATTACCGTTGACATTTCTTAAACAGTTTGACACTGTGAATCTGATCAGAAATCCGGGGATGTGCTCGAGCAGATGGCTGAGATCTCATTAATGGGCCCACAGACGGTTTTCTGTCTTTAGGGATCTCATTTGCAAGTGCCTGACTTACATTATAAGTCTTCCTTTTTCTCTCTTTTGTGGAACTTTCAAAAAGGTAAGTGGCATAATTCATTACTGAAGGAGTGGGGGCTGAATGATAATCTTCTGGCGACATGCGTGTGAGTGTGGCTTACCGACTGCACTTCGGTGTCAAAAAAAAAAAAAGCAAGAGAGACAACAAACAGAGGTTTTTCTTTTAACATGGGAGTGAGTCCAGGTAAAGAATTACAGCCAGAAAGAAGAACTCCGTCCCGTTACATGTTTTACAAAGTTTCATGAGAAAGCTATTTGTATCTGAAACATTGGGCTACTCCATGAATGATGGGAAATTATGCATCCCAGCTAATGGCAGTATTGACAAAGATGTGCTGGCTAATTTACAAAAGAAACTAAAAGAAAAAGGGAAAAGGGTACCACCGGGATGTTGAGTGGCTTTTGATGATTGACAAGTGGAATCAAAAAATAGGGAAAAGGACTCCATAGTAAGAAGCTTAAAATTCAATCAAGACAAATTAAAAAGGGCAGTTGAAGGCACTGAATCACACAGCATATAAGATGGGTATAGTAGAAGGGAAACCCTTAAGGGACCCTGCCATACAAAGGGCTGTACCCTGTAGTGGGCTTAAGTCAGTTAAATATAGGTTCAACTGAATCCTCCGAGGAAGAATACGTTTTTACTCCGCCCCAACCGACTGTGCCACCTGCTGCAAGGTGCGGATCAAACAGCACCTACAGTAAGTGATTCCCATGTTACGTCCACCTCCGATGGAGCAACAAATCAAAGCACAGACCAACTCGACCCTAGACTTCAGCTTAGAGATGAATTCGCACACTATGCTGGCCCAGCGACACACACTAGATCGAGGGATCCAAATTTAATGTTTTTAAAATTTCTTAAGTGAACAAAAGCAGGATTCAAAGCCCGCACGGAAACCACTAGGGCACTTCCCAATTCTCATTGATACTGGAAAAGGACATTTAAAACCAGACAGGTCTATCCTGATTCTGATGAAGACTCCTCCTCCTCGTTTGAGGAAGATGATGATGAAAAAGAGTATTTTCCTTTAAAAGAAGTCCCGAACCCTGCACACGGTAGAGATGAAACTGCCCCCTCTACCATAACTGTTACTAGGGCATGGTCAGCAGTATATTTTCAAGTGATCGTAAAGTTGCTTCCGTCCATACGGTCTAATCCAGCAAAATTCCAGTGAATCTTGGCTGGTCATGTTAGTCTTCAAAACCCCACTATTGAAGTAAGGGCAGTGTTGCAACACGCTGTTACAGCTGACCTTTTAAAACAAATATGGGACAATGCAAATGTCCCAAATCCTGTTCCGCAGCATGGAACAATGAGAAATGATGGTGATGAGTTGGTTAAAAGCTGCATTACTGGACGCCATTACGGTTATCTGTCCCCCTCTTCTCAACTGGTTGAAGATTAAGGCCATTCAGCATAGGTTCATAGGTTGATACTAGGCTATCTGCCCTACGGCATTTATAAGCCTAGCCAGAGTGTGTTTGGGCTTTCGCCACCCTTTTAGATTAGTTTACTGTGCCTCTGTCTAGTAGGGACACAGAAGAGATCCCAGGGGTAAACCTACGATCTCCCATCCACTCGTCAAGATTTCTCTTGAAGAGGGTCATTGAGGGGCTCTGCCTAACATGGACTGGGATTTTGTTCCAGAGTGAGGGGAGCCTCTGGGATATGAATCTGTTCCTCAATGGGAAGATGAACCAGTGGACTCCTATCTATCAAGTCTTATGGATGCTTTTGAAGCCTACTCAGGGTGTCTCGAGCCAATGGAAGGTCCTGCAGCCAGCGGGTTGTCTGCCACCTTTGTAGATGGTCTTCTACTCCTGGTACGAGATCAACTAAAGGTGTGTTTGAATTGGCCCGTCCTAGGTTTGCATGAGCTAGTTACCCAGGTGCAGTGTCTGACCTTATGGTAAAGGGAAAAAAGGACACACATAATCAACGTCTTCAGGCCAAGTTACATATGTTCTCTTCCTTTAGGCTGCGGGGCAGTGGAGGGAGAAACTGTTCGGTAAGTACAGGCCTTAATGGACCAGGATTCGAGTTCAAGGTCCCTATCCATGACCCCCCCCTGCAAATAATAACTTCCAACAAGTTCAGAGGCAAATGAGGGATGGTGGTGGAAACAGTAACCTCCGTTTTAACTGTGGACAAACTGGTCATTGGAAGGACAGTTGTCCGTACCTAGCACTGGAACCACCACCCCTCTCTCAAGAATTTTCACCAGGTAACCCCTTTAGACAAGGGGAACAGTCTCAGTCAGACTAGAACCAGCCTTGGGACTCCACCTGGACCCCACCAGTCTGGCCTGATGCCCAACAGTCACTATAGGGTTCCCCTGAACAGACAGCAACTTTTCCCATTTTTTCCAACTGTCCAGCAAGGTCCATTCATAACATTAAATGTGAAAAATAATCCTGTCCCTTTCTTAGTAGGCACAGGGGCCACCAAATCTATGCTTGCACTGAAAGTTGCCAAAAATCTTCCCTTCAACGGCAGCATCACTAAAGGCGTGGGAGTTTTCAGGGTCCCCATAAGCTAGCCCGAAACAGTTCAAGTTCCAGTGAGCTTGGGTCCTTTAACGGAACATCATGCCTTTTTAGTTGGCATGTCAGCACTCTTGAATCTACTTGGTAGTGATCTGCTATGCAAACTAGGGTGTACAATTTATTGCACCGAAGGACTTTTCCTGGAGATCCCTCTTGAAGAACAAGACCATGTCATGTTAGGAACATGGATTTCTGGGACTGGCAGGCTACTGCCGTCAATGGGTCCCTAATTTCTTAGAAATTACTCAGCCCTTACTTACTTTTTATTGAAGATACTCCAGAGTCTCTTCCCTGGTCAGGGAAACATGAGAATGCTTTCCTACAACTCAAGGTGCAGTTATCCAATCTGCCTTACCTAGGTCTACCAGATTACTCGAAAATGTTTATTCTTTTCTGTAGTGAACAAAATAAGGTAGCATTGGGTCTTTTAGCCCAACAACGCACTGGCGGGTACCAACTGATAGCATATTTTAGCACCCAACTGGATGTCGTGGATTCTGGATTACCCACATGCCTGAGGGCAGTCGCAGCTGCAGCCATCCTAACGGAACTTGCAGCCTCCATTACCTTAGCACACAATACCTTTTTAGCTGTCCCTCATGCAGTTCACGCCTTACTCTTAAAAACAAAAACACAATATTTATCTCCCTCTAGACTGACGAAGTATGAATTGATTTTACTTGCTAACCCTACCCTCCAAATTGTCAGGTGCCCGGCATTTAACCCAGCCTCATTAATCCCCACCTTGGATGAGGGTGAACCCCATGACTGTCTTGTTGTTGTTAATTCTTCTCTTCCTCCTAGGTTAGATGTCCAGGACGTCCCTTTACAAAATCCAAACCTGGTACTTTTCGTTGATGGGTCTTGTCTGCGTAATCAAAATGGACAGCTGTCAGCTGCTTGGGCTGTCTGCTCACAAAACTCTGCATTGTTGACTGGAACTTTATCACCTGATTCATCAGCTGAGGTAGCTGAATTAGTAGCCCTCTCTACTGCCTGTCAATTGGCTAAGAACAAAACAGTCAATATATATACTGACTCTCACTATGCGCGTGGTGTAGTACACGACTTTGGCACTTTATGGAAAGAACGGGGATTCCTTACATATAGTGGTACTATTGTCAAGAATGCATTTTATGTCGACATGTTGTTACATCTTTTGTTACCGAAACAAGTTGCTGTTATTAAAGTTGCAGCTCATCAGTCCGATGACTCTTTTGAAAGTAAAGGAAACTCTATGGCAGACTGGGCTGCGAAACAAGCTGCTCTTTCCACCTCTGTTCAGGGACAAAACGCAGCTGTGTGTATTTCAACAGGAGTTGCAAACGCCTACTTTTTCCAATCAGTGTTTATTGAATTTACAGAACAGTGTGTCAGATTCCGAGGCGACTCAGTGGATACATGCACATTGTACATGTGGTGAAGACTCCACCTGGAGACATCTAGAAGGGTGCCCTGTGGCACCAAAAGCCTTTTTACACCAACTAATCCGCGGCTATCATCTTCTTGTTCATTTGGGCCAGAATTCACTAATTAAGCTGATCCAATGCGATTGGTATGCACCTGGTCTTTCAAAATTTGTACGCCATTTTGTGTCAAGTTGCTCAATCTGTTTACAGCTTAACATTTCAAAAGGCACCCAGGTCCCACCCCAGTCTCTACCAAAACTGTTAGGTCCCTTTTGTGCTCTACAATGGGATTTTAACGAACTACCTCCTTCTGCATGTTTCAAATATGTTTACTATAATTGATCGGCTGGGTTGAGGCCTATCCATATGCCAAGAATGATGCTATTTCTGTTGCCAAGAAGCTATGCACCGAGTTTATTCCCTGTTTTGGGGTACCATGCCACATTTATTCTGACAAAGAGGCACGCACTTTACCTCACAGTTGACACAAGCAATTTGCAGAATGCCAAGTATTGTATTAAAGTTTCATTGCCCTTATAGACCTCAACCCTCTAGCATCATCAAAAGGGCAAATCAAACCATCAAGGTACGCCTATCTAAGCTTACAGAAACAGGCCCCACCTGGGTACAACTACCACCTTCAGTATTATTCTGCATGCGAGACCAACCTCATCACTCCAAGGGTTTTTCTCCACATGAAATTATTATAGGTCGAACTTTTCTTATGCCCCTCACTCCACCACTTCCTTTTTCTGATTATCAGTTACATGATGCTAATTTGTTGTCCTACTGTAAATCTCTTGTTTCTGTTTTACAGTATCACCACCATCAGGTCATACAAGCTCAAGCTCTACCTGAACCTGACCTGGCAAATCACCTTCAACCAGGTGACAGGATGCATGTTAAATCCTTCAGTTGGAAAACAGCCTTGCAGTCCCATTGGAAGGGGCCCTACCTGGTTTTGCTCACCACCTCCTCCGCTGTTCGACTACAAGGATCATCTACCTGGATACATGTGTCACAAGTCAAGAAATTCATGTCTTCAGAAGATCAACAACCACTTTCTTTTTCTTCACCTCAGGACATTCCAGAACCTGATGCACGTCGCACCCGAAGCCACACTAAACCACCCTCTTGAAGCAGTGAACTTTATTTTACTCTTCTAGCCATGACCACAGCCTCCCCCGCTGCTATGCACCTCCTGACAGACTCAACTGACTCTTCACCCAAGACTCTTCATCCCTTTGGTACAACTGTGCAATTGCAATCTCAACTTTCCTTGTGGGCTACTCCATTCCCTCAGAAACATTGCACGTGCATTTGCAGCACACTTCTTGTACTCCTACTTTTAATATTGTGGCCATTCCTTTTTTCAGCTACTTTCACTGGTTTTGTGACCACCGCACACCTTCATGTCCACTGGCAAGCAACTAGCTAGCACCCGAACTTTAATACGTATCATGCCTACAAGTTGATGTATGCCTCCTCTTTTAATATTCGTTAATTGTTGGGTCTGCACCACGAGTCCCACTGCTCACGGTCGCATTCTATTTACTAGCTTTCCCCTCAACACTTCCATGTATCAACCTATTTTAACCAATCTTACTGGGGGATTGTTGTCACATCCAAACAAGACTGTCACTTTTGCTGGCCTTTCACCAACTAGGCATTTTGTGTCTTAAACAGAATGGATCCAGAAAAGTGGGGTGGAGTAGTTGTGACACAGCTTTCATAGGAGTGTGCCATGCCATCCTTCTGTCTTCTATTGCAACTCAATCAAGGGTCAGAGAAGCATCTTTTTCAGATTGGAGAATGTGCCCACAGGGTACGGCCAGAAAGAAAGTGACATCAGAGAGACTAAATAACATGCACAAACTACTTCATCAGCATGAATGGATTTTTGAAGACAACATGCAGAGACATAACCTCTCTATATACGCTCAAATGCAAGATGACCTGGGCTTTTAACATATTTAATCCCGACCATACGACACGTATATACATTTCCCCGGGGAAAATCTGGACTGCTCGAGAAGTGAAGGCTCCCAGTAACCCTGTGGGTAAGGTGGATGCATCCTGGGTCTACCACCATGATCTTGCCCATGCCAGCACTAAAGGGTTAGCACATATGGACCTCGGGGACAATGTCATTTCCTGGGCTGGCATGATACCCTCTTACAGGGTGGTAAAAATCAATTTGGGAACTGAGAAAACTGTCAAAACTCCTTGAAATCCTGAGCAATGCAACTTTTTTAGCACTAGAACTTATAACTGACAGCCATGAGAGCTGTGGTCCTACAAAACTGAATGGCTCTTGACTTTGTACTTGCGGCTAAAGGAGGTACTTGTGCTTTAATCCATGTGAAGTACTGTACTTTTATTCCTGACAATCGGCATGAGATAATTAGCCATGTGAAGCTGATCCAGAAGGTGTTAGACCTGTCAGAGGCTAAGGAAGCCAATAGATCCACATGGGCATGGCTAAGTTATTCTCCGGCTGGGGGGGGGGGTGATATACTAAAATTGCTAATGCTAATTGCTATACTTGCCTTAATAACATTTTTGGTTCTGTATTTAATAAACTCATTGATCTATAAACTACTGGCTGCCAAGGCAGCAAAAGCTCAAAGTTTTATATGCCAGTCTGTAAATATAAAGGTAATGAAGTAAACATGTGCAATAATGCTGAGATTTTGATTGTTATGGTAACGTTGAGTTATGGAAAAATGTTTGATAGACTGTATGGTGATACTTAACCAGCATCAAATGGGGGACTGTAAAATCTGAAAGGTCAAAAGCAGGTGTATTGAAGGTTAAGAGCATGTGATTGACTAAACGGAGTAAGTGAACACTGGGATTAAAAGTTATGTGGTCAAGGAAACAAGTCCTTATATGGACTTGTGTCAGATTTGCTCTTTCTACCTAGCAATATGGACTTGTGTCAGATTTGCTCTTTCTACCTAGCAATAAGTATTCAGGTGTGTCTTAATGCTTACGGGGGAACTACCTGATTGGTATATGCAAATATTTTGTTGTCTACTGGTGCACCTAATCAACTTAGTATCAGTATTATCCAAGCGTATATAAGCTCACAGTTTCTTTTACCCGGGGAGACTCTTTATATTGATTTTGGGTCTCCCACACGTATGTTAAAAGTATCTACGAAAGAGAGAACTTGTGCTGAGCGTTCTTTGATTTGCGATTGACTATTTGAATAAGTAACTGTATTACTGATGACATTTCTTAACAGTTCATACACTGTTTTCTGTTTCTGTCTTACAGTTAGCCACTAGTCATGGCTGGAAAGGGTCTGGCAATGACTGCACTTACTCAGTTATAAAACTAAACATGCCTTTTACCTACTAAAAAATAATGTATGCAGTCTACCAACAATCCGTTCTACCTTACCTTGGATCTCCTTAGTAAATATTTTACATTTTATAAGTCACTTTCCTAGGATTTCTTTGTGAACTTTACCAGTGCACATTCTGCTCACCAAACTTCTTGGACTTACTGAGTTTTTCTTTTCAACACAATTCATTCATTCACATCCCATGACACAATCTGCTCGGGCTCAGTCCACTCCCCTACCCCCATATTCCTTATACTTCACTAGCCACTCCCTCTTGACACTGCATCCAAACAAAACACTAAATCTAATACAATATAACTCAAAATTGATCTTCTACACCCCTCCTACTTCAATTACTCCTATAAACAACACATCCTCACCTAAATCAATTTAACTAAAATGCCTAATAACAAAACTCATCCAAGAACAAAGTAAAAAACAGCCAACCCTCAATAAAGTTCATGAGCCAGCCACATTTTCCGACAACCCCTTTGCTACTTTTAACATTAGTAGAATATAAACAAACATTCTCTTCCCCACTCCTGTAACACCCAAACCAGTAAACATCCCCATATATAGCTCCATTTTCAATACAACTACACCATACACAGTTTTCCTTCTCCCTCACCGAAATATACCCGGCATCTCTCAGAAATCTGATTAGAGTTATCAGATTCCTGAAAACTCTAGACAACATAGCATCCAAACTAACCCTCAGTGGGGACCATACACCCAAACCCTGGCCCAGCCTATGAACCGTACAACTCAACCTCGCAAAATAACATACAATCTCAATCTACTCAATCTACAATCATTCCTACTATGGGCAAATCTGATATTCTGCTATTAAATATTAATATAAGAACTGCCAACAACAGAATCCATGAGCTGTATGGTAAACCTCTCTCTATACTCTCCTGATATTGTACTTCTCACTGAAACTTGGCTAAAACCTACCACCCCAGCAATGAAATACTACCACCAGGATATAATATCATATGTATAGACAAGATTAGTAAGAGGAGGAGGCGTGGCCGTACTCTTTAAAAGTCACCTCTCTATTGAAACTTTAGATGAGAAAACTCTAAACCTTAACAATGCTGAAGTAGTTTTTGCCAAACAAAACATTAAGCCCAAGAAACTTACATACATAACAGGTATCTATATGCCACCAGGGGATAATATCCAAATATTAGAAAATATACTACACTGGAGCAGTAAAACATTCCCTCAGAAAACAATTATGGGGACTTCAATGTAGAATAATTAGACTAACTCCCCAAACCACAAAAACTGCATCAACCTGCATGGCTTCACACAACTCATCCAGTCACCCACTAGGATTACTAAGCCATCCAAACACTCCCCTCTAGACTGGATATTATAGCAATAACCCACGGCTGGGTGTGGGTAATGCTAGATTTACCCACGGTTGGATTTGGTCACGAAGCCCAAGTGACCAAACCACGCCAACTGTGGGTAAATCCAGCATTACCCACACCCAGCTGTGGGTTACTGCTACTATGCAATGATGTTAGTTTTGTGTTGGGTTATGTTTGTGTTGTTGTTATTTAGGTTTTTGTTTGCTTTACTTTGTACTCTTTCACTTTTTGTGAGATAAAATAGTCCACACTTTGATGTAATTAGCCACAGCCCCACTGTTTTGCCTTGAACTTTTGAGAATTATATTCCAAACAATAGGAGGTGACATTGCATATTAAATTTATACGAGCAATGTTTTATATTTGTCCCTGATTTTTGCGCCCCCTCCTTATTTTTGGCTTTGTGCAGATTTGTTGTACAGTAGTTTGAGGTTGATTGGTATACTTTAACGAAATTAAAGTGAATTTCCTTTTTTAAAGAAAACTTCAAATTTCTCATTTTCACATAATTTCTAAGAAAGCTCAGCGTTCTTGCCTCCTTCTCACAAAATCAACTGCTTTAAGGTGGTGAAACAGCACTAGACTGTGGTTGACATGTAGGGCAGTACGGTGTAATGTGATCCGCCCTCCAAGACAGTGTGTGCTAAAGTGAAACATCACCGTATAGAGAACAGCAGACTTCCAGTCAAGTCGAAGGCATTTTTCCAATGTACATAAGATTGCTGAAGTTTATCCCTTGGACTTCAGCAATACAGATGTGGTATGAGGCACACTTATGTTTCAAATGTCGATTTCATTAGATTAGATGTGACGTGAAAAATGTACCTTTTCCCCAATTCCAGAGTGTAATGGCAGCACTCTAGGCACAGCAAACATATGTTCCCTCACTGTAAACCACAAAAATGGGCGTGAAATATTTTAGAGAGATGTGACGGAGCCCTCTGGAACTCTCGTGAGATAAGTAACTGTAGTTTATGAAATTGTTTTGTGTGCATGTACAGTCACATAACATATACAATGTCATCTCCGAAAAGAAAGCCAGGGCTGCAGGATTTCTTAATGGCCGGACTTGTAACTTAGGTTACTTTGGATTTACAATGTGCACGCTGGTTGGATTGGCCAATCAGCGTGCATGTTTCTCGTCTCGAGAGGACATTGTATAACAACAAATAGGCCAACCCTCTACTCCTACTCTGGCTGTCTACCAGATAGTCTTGAGATCACTTCCCAACCTATTTACTTAGGAGACGAGCTAACCCATCTAAACAAATTACATTTAAAGAAATAAAAAACAAAAAACACCTGAACCCCAACAACCTTATAAATATACTCAAACACTGTAACTAGACGGCACAGAGCCTTCTAACCCTAAAGGAGGCAATTAATTACTTCAACTCTACCTTCCTAATTGTACTAAACTCTCAGGCCCCTAACAGAAATATATGCGTTAAATCTAACCATGCCCCATGGTTAACAAAAGAAACACAATCACTACCTAAATCTAGAGACAAGGCTTGAGCAAGCTGGAACAAAACAAAGTCCCAACCCACTCCACAAATCTACCGGGAACCTAGAAATAAAGCAAAGCAGCAAATTAAGTAAGACAAAATAATTACTACTCAGAAATCCAATCAAAGCATTCCCATAACCTGCAAAAATTCTGGACAGCTATAAACAATATACTGACATCAGGCAAAGTCAGTACACCCCTCCCACCACTACTAATAATTCAGACAATATTACTACGCAATTTAACAAATGCTTTATTGAAATCATCTTATCACTGTCCAATAATCAAACCCCCCACCTATCAGAACTACCTTTGCCTCTTCCAATACTAAACCCACCTTCTCCCTGCAACCTGTAGCACAGAGACGATAAAAAAACTTTTTAAAAAGCTAAAATCCACCACATTAGCTGCAGACAACTTACCTGCTGATTTCCAAAATCTAACAGCAGACGGAATAGCCTATCCTATATCAATTCTTATCAACAGATCTGCAGCAGAACAAGTCGCTCCCATATGGAAAACCTCTCACGTTATATCTCTACATAAAAAGTGTCTCTTCAACAGATCTCTCTAACTACCGCCCAGATGCAATATCATCACCACTGTCCAAAATACTAGAGAGGATCATTCACATGCAAATTACTGATTACCTGCACACTAACAAACTTCTAACCAACACTCAGCATGGCTTTCGATCATCTCATAGTACATCAAGCGCTCTAATATCATTCACCAATACTGTCAACTATCACAGGAACAACAGTAATTATGTATCATCTGTCTTCCTTGGCCTATCAAAAGCCTTTGATATGGTTTATCATAGTAAACTTCTAAATACCCTTTCCAAACTAAACTTTTTCAATCTACCCATGTCTGGTTCCAGGATTACCTTACTGGACACCAGCAAGCAGTTTCTTGGCAACAGACTTTATCACCCCTTCTACCAGTGACTCCAGGTGTCCCTCACGGCTCAATCTTAGGCCCCCTACCATTTTTAATATTTACAAATAACCTCCACATCGCAACCCCACAAGCCTCTCTCATCCAATACGCAGATGATTCAACAGTGATGTGTGCTGCTTCCTCAATTCAAGAACTTCAAAATTTAAACAACAATCCTTTCTAGCAGTTGAGACCTGGCTTACAAACTCACAACTAATTTAACCCCCCCCCAAAAATAAACTTATGATTTTCCAACGCACCAAATCAGCCTCACCCACTAACACTTTCAACATTGTATCACTAAATAACACAATCATCTCCCCATCACCACACGCCAAACTTTTAGGAGTTGAAACTGATTGCAATTTCAAATTTGATATTCAAATTTCCCAAACAGTAAAAAAACACACCAAAAATTTGGAACACTGTATAGGAACAAATACTACTTCACTAAAAATACTAAAGTTACCATTGCCCAGTCTCATTTAATCTCCACAACGCTGTACACAGCTCTCATATTCACAAATCACTTACCAGCTAGAGCTCACCATTGTATAGCACTCAAACAACTCATAAGGCTAGAGCTCCCCCACCTCCTTCACTATGACCAGTTAACCATGGTCCATAAAATCCTCAATGAACATGAGAAAACACCTGCTCAACAAATATTACTTCAACCATATGCCACTAACAGAACCCGACGCTCCACTAACAAAGACCTCATAAAAATCAATACCACCAAAAATAAAGCAGGACACTCCCTCTTCTCAAATTATATATGAAAAATCTGGACTGCACTACCGGAATACATTGGACAGCTCAGTGGTAGCATTGTCACCTCACAGCAAAAGGTTCTCTGGTTCGATTCTCAGCTGGAGTGCCTTCTGTGTGGAGTCTGCATGTTCTCCCTGCATTCGTGTGGGTTTCCTCCAGATACTCCGGTTTCCTCACACATTACAAAGACCTACATCTGGAGCATTTCGCTTCCACTGAAAATTGCCTTCATTCCATGTTGGACTTTCAGAGTTAACAAATGTTAAATAAAATTAAAACTGTTATATCACTAGCCCAATTTAAAACAAAGCTAAATACCCACTTATTCAACAAATGGCTGTGTCCTTGCTCTGCTCCACAATAACCTTTCCCTCTATGTTACTTACCTTTGCTTCATTTACTGACTAAACCATCTCCATCTGTCTATTCTATTATCTATGCCTCTTTGCATACTAACTTTACAGAGTACTATACCACTGCAGAAAATGATGACATATTAGGAGTAGATATTTCAATTTCTTTGTAAACTATACTCAGCAATTGTGTAATGTCATATTGGTCTCTCTATTTACTTACACAGAAACGTATATGCAATGTCTCTCTACTCACCATTTAATCTTTTGATTCTTATTGATTTGGTTAAAACTTACATTATCTAAGCCTACTAATCCATTAATTAGTCGTTATGTATAGCTGCTTGTCCATACTGTGGCTAAGTCAGTACTTCAACTTCTTTGTTCTACACTACTGATGTGTTGTACTTCTGTATGTTCAAGGTGGAGCTTTTCTTCCTGGCCCCGCTGAAAAAGGACATGTGTCCATTCAGATTTTGCCGGTACACAAATACTAAATAAATAAACTTTAACTGAATGAAGTGTGCGCATGTACATGTATATATACACACAGATACCCATGGGTCATGCATGCAACCAACCACAATTTCTCATAAATAGACGCAAGCTCCAAAACCGTTCTACTCAATGGTCACGCTTAATCCTGTTCGAACAATGTGTGCTTTAGTTAAGTTTGTATCTAATACTATTCAACTAACAGTAGCATAATGATTAGTGCAACTCAGTGATAAACATCTTACGAATGTCTGGCCTCCGCTGGAAAGGATCATTATGCCCAGAGTGTCCCACTAAACAAATGTAATAAATAAAACACACTTACTGCACACACAGATATGGAAAGGATCATTATGCCCAGAGTGTCCCACTAAACAAATGTAATAAATAAAACACACTTACTGCACACACAGATATAAGCATATATCACACACATATTTAACTAAATAAATATAATCATACACGTGTGTGTGTATATCCGCCAGATAAAAAGCGATCCAGAACATACTTTATTTCTACACAACACACACGTACATCATAATCCTAACAGCAACCCTCTACTTACCCAGGATAGTCATTTCTCCCGCCATATCTTTTAACTTAAGATGAATTCTACAGAGATGAGAATGGCAAACGATCCTACAATAAGACAGCTGCAGGAAAGCGATCTAAACCACTACTTTCTTTACATATATGACCATTTATAACACACCGGCTCCCACTTCCTTCTTTCATTACCACTGTGCTGACGAGCCTCTAAAGCCAACTACAGGAAGAGCGGCATAGCATGACGGTATTCAGAGTCCCAAAGAGCTTTACAAAAGGGATGCAAAGGCAGTTGTGGATTACAACACCCAGACTGCATTGCGTGTGCTCCTGTACGTACTACTGACATCACGAGGCCAGATCTGACAGATATGAAATTGCTGACGGTCGGGGGCGGAGCCAATAAACCGGACGGGCGGTTTGTATTAAGTGTAGCTTGTTTTTGTGTTATTTTTTTGAGCTGTTTGCAGGCGCTTATGAATTATACACTATATGGAGTAGTCGGCCCTTGTCGTGTTTCTCTTTTCCTGATTTGTCTGCTTGCTTCACCATGTGATGGTTAAAAAAAAACTTTTGACGGGGTGGCAAAGATCAAATCTATGTGTGTGATTGAGGAGCCCCCCTCCATCACTGAGGAGTTGTTTACACTTAGCTTTTCTCAAATTCTTATGTTTACACGTGTACCGAAGTTATCCTGGTGAAATTGAAGCGTATTAATCCACCGGATGGGCAGTAGCAAGCCCCTCCCAAACCCCGCCTGTGAGCATGTCGACTCCGCCCACCGCTTGGAGCATGTCGACTACTCCGCCCACCGCTTGATTAAAACACAAGGTAATATAGACCTTTAAACAGAAAACATTATATGCGTATTAAAACATAAGCAAATAACAGCTACTTGCACAAAAAAGATTACATTGTACATTATAACATAAAAATGCAGATGCGATTGCTGTCAAATCAAAGCATTTTTTATTTCGCAAATCGGGGCAGAAGTACAAAGACAACTACAGTTTGTACAGTAAAACATAAGAAATGAATGGAAAGTGTTGTTCAAGTATCTAAAAAACGAAGAAAAAAAACAAACTTGTAAAAAGCAAACAAATGAAGCTCCAACAAATCATGCAAGTCACTGGAAAATGTGTTTTAATCCGTTAGCGCTTTCATGCATAAACAATCAATGCACTTCTTCAGACGATCATTAAAAAAACTAATGTTACATTTATATTATACCATGATCCCCCCAAAACGTGCACGCTGATTGGCCAGCGTGCCCGTTGTAAATCGAGTTATACTAATGGAAAAAGGTCCGGTCGCCCGGACTTTTTTCCATTAGTATAACTCGATTTTTTAAAACACTGTCTCGCTATGTTAAATGGGTTTAACATAGCAAGACAGCTTTAAAATAAGCAACGGTCTTATTTTAAAGCTGTCTCGCTATGTTAAACCCATTTAACATAGCGAGACAGTGTTTAAAACAACGGAGAAAGCAAGATCTCCGTTGCTTTTAGTGTCTCGCTATGTTAAATGAGTTTAACATAGCGAGACAGTTAAAATAAGCAACGGAGATGTCCGTTGCTTATTTTAAACTGTCTCGCTATGTTAAACTCATTTAACATAGCGAGACATAAAAAGCAATGGAGATCTTGCTTTCTCCGCTTTTTTGCTCAACTCTGATGTACTGCGCAGGCGCCGCAGTACATCAGAACTGCCGCGGATGCCAGACATCTGCGGAAGGGCAGTAAACAGGCATTATACTATGCCATTATTTAAGAAAAGTAACAGTTTCTTTTCTTAAATAATGTCATGGTATAATAGCAATAACCCACGCCTGGGTGTGGGTAATGCTAAATTTACCCACGGTTGGCTTTGTTTGGCACGCCAACCGTGGGTAAATTTAGCATTACCCACACCCAGGCATGGGTTATTGCTATACTCACACCCAACAATACATTATTAATTAGTTAATTAAACAATCAAACATTTAAAGGACCATAAACCTTAAAAAAACATAAAAAATACACACATAATTAAAAATCAAATATACCATAATCTAAAACGAACAATAAATCAAATATTATTATTTAAAATATTATATTAAGTTAATAATATTACTACATTTATCGCTCTAAAGCCCTCAATTTCAACAAACACTTCACAGAACACATTTCATTTATACCTGGATAAGCATATGCTTCAGTTTTAAATTGCCACAAGAGCTCCTGCTCTTCCAATCTAAGATGCCATGCACCACCCCTAGGGTTTAAATGTACCTTTTGAACAACATTAAGCCAAAAACTGTGATCGGGGAATTCAATAATATGCTTAGCTAACGCATTTGTAGTTGTGCCCTTAGAAATAGCGTATATGTGTTCATATATTCGCTGTTTCAATTGACGTTCTGTTTTCCCTAAATAGAAAACAGAACAAAATTTGCAGGAAGCCAAGTATACCACTCCCGAAGTTTCACAGTTATATTTCTCTTTACAATAATATTTTTGTCCCTTAATCTCAAAAGTGGAGCCTGTCTTTATATATTTACAATACCTACACCGTCCACATTTAAACATACCCCTATTTGGCCTATAATTAATGGTACCTGATTCAAATAGGTTTTTAAGTGATGGTCCTTTTTTATAGACAATAACAGGCTTAGAACCCAAAGCTAATTGCAAATTCCTACTGTTGCAAAATAAAGCCCAATTATTAATCAATATCTTCCTAACCTGTGGTGCCAAATTATTGAACTGGGTTAAGAAACTAACATTAAAATTGGTTAAAACTTTTTCAGCTGTTAAAGTTATACCATTAGTTTGATTATGTTCTTCGGTCAAAGAATTATTCGTTGCCAACCCAGCTACCAATAAAGGGCCTAATTGCCCTGACTGTCTTTTTAGTGTCACCTCGGTAATAATTGAGTGAATTAATTTTTTAGGGTAACCCCTATTTACAAACATTTTAAACAATGTGTTACATTCATCTGAAAAAAGCTGATCTGTACTGCACATACGAGATGTGCGTACAACTTGACCTTTAATAACACCTTTTTTCTGGAAAAAAGGATGAAAACTACTAAAATGTAAAAAGGAGTTACTGTAAAATGACTTCCTATATATGCTAGTATCAAATCTATTATTAACAACATTCTTAACAATAAGAATGTCCAAAAAATTAATGGTTGACTCTGCATATGAAAATGTAAATTTTAAAAAAGAACAAAAGGAAGACATCACATCCACTAGATTTTTTGCTTCAGTTTCACTACCCTTAATTACCATAAAAATATCATCCTGGTAGCGGGTATACCAAATAACCATCTTTTTATATAGGTCATGCTGAAACAAAAAATTATGCTCCCAAAAAGCCATTACGCTGTTAGCAAAGCTCCCCCCACATGGGGAGCCCATTGCTACACCATTTTTTTGCAAATATATTTGCTTTTTGAACATAAAAAAATTATTACCCAAAATGATCTCCAATAAACTAATAATCAGGTCTATGTCAGTACCAATTAAATGTTTGCTAATTAAAAAATCTCTAACCCATTCTAAGCCCAGGATTTGGGGTATTGATGTATAAAGATCTTTAACATCTGCAGTTAAAAATCTTAAATTAGGGTCGAAATCAATGTTATTTAGATGTTTGAGGACATACCAAGAATCACGACATATTTGCTCTTCAGTCAGCAATACATTTTTTAATCTATTGTCCACCCATTTTGCGCATGCATATGTGATGGACTGTCTACCATCTATAATGGGCCTAAAAGGGGGATTGTTCATATTTTTATGTAATTTTGGTATACCAAAAATTACAGGTAACAAAGGTGATGGCATAATTAAATAATGATAAGTCTCCTGGGAGATGCTGCCTTCTATAAACATGTCCCTTAGTGCATCTTTAATTCTCTTATAAGATTGGTTTAATTCGTTAATAGACACTTCTAAGTAATCATCAGAATCCAACATTTGGAACATTCTTTCATCATAGTCATCATTATCCATCAATATTGCACCACCGCCTTTGTCAGGCTTCATAACACGTATACCAGAAGATTTGACCAATGTTATGAATTCCCTTTGTTGTTCATTAGGTCTAAATTTAAACATTTCATCTCTATATAATGCCCTAATATGCATGTCAGTAATTCTTTCAAATAACGCTGTGTTAGCGTCCAAAGGTGGATTATAAAGACTAGAGACATATTCTGAATGAATAACTGTAGGACAATTATTAAACATATTCTGAAAATTTAGTTTACGTGTATATAGTCTCAGGTCACAAAGTACCCTAGCTAGATCAGGTTTAGGTCTAGGAACAAAATTAAAACCTTTAGCTAGAAAATCAATGAAGTCTTAAGATGGTACAAAACAAGGGGAAAAATTATACAAATTAAAGTCACCAGATGTTGAAGAACAAATTGTCATATCGCAGGGTAAAACATTAAAGTTTACCTCTTGCGCTTGTAGTATTTCCGTTTGAATTGGGGACGTTTGTTCCAATTCGAGTTCTTCTTCGCTATGTTCGCATAGGTGTTCTGAAAACCCTGCTGACCCCCCACAGTTTCATTTTATTTATCGTTGACTTGGTTCGATCGTTGATTTTTATTTTGATTTTGAATTCTTTCACTACGCCTAACTTCTTGGTTGTCCGAGGAAGGTGTAAGCTCAACGGAAGCAGAAACTACATCATCATATTGACCATTAAAACTTCCGTTGTTAGTGGTAACAGGGATCCTTGCATTACGATTGGTTGGCGGATCCGGGTAGGCGGTACCTTGCGCATAAGCCGCCTTATCTCTATTAATTTTGAATTTCTTTGTATCAACTATCTTAGTTAACAGTATATCTATGCTGGAAAAAATTCTCCTGTAATCATATTCATACCGTAAAAAATCTGGATCGGCATGAATATCCTTATCAAGAATGTCCAATCGTTGCTTCAAAACATCTATTTGTTTGTTGTATTCGTTAATAAGTAACTCAAGAAAGTCCAACCCCTGCTTATTAAATAACTGGATCAGGTTGTGATACATATCAGAATCCTTTTGTACACCAGAGGGATATTTCCATTGGCGTAAGCCTTTGGGGACTATCTTTAGTTTAACACACTCTTGAAAATAGAGAATCTCCAGTTGTAGCTTTTTGTATTTTAGTAAGTCAACATCAAATACTTTTAGCTTTTCAACTATACTGTTGACATTAGGACAGTCTGCGTTACGCAACTGGTCCGTTTGACTTGGACCATTTGAAAAGAAATTTAAAGGCATATTTAAAAATTCGCTTAAACCAGCTGTTCTATTATTAAAATTACTTAAGTTACCTTGGCTATTGTCCGGAACGTTGTTGTTAGCTAATCCAACAGAAGATAAATTCAATGGATTATTGTCCGGTAAATTGTTAGAGCCAAGATTATTCAAGTTATCATTTGAGCCATGTCCAGAAAAAATTATTGTTATTACAAGTAGATACAGGACGATGAACTGCTCCTGTCCGTGGTCGAACGACCCCATTGTTGTTACTATTAGAAGTGTTCTGGCTCGAAACTTGCTGAGCCAAAATGTCAGCCCGACGGGTTAACTGTTGAATGAGAGCTGTAAGGTTCCCGATAGCTTCCATCTCCTGACTGGAAGCGCCGGAAGATCCAAGTGCCCCATTGGATCTAGGGCTGTTGGAAAACAGCGACTGCAATTGTGGAACATCATTAAACTCAGCCATAACACTTAAAAAACGAAGAAAAAAAAAAAAAAGTGTTTGTTGAAATTGAGGGCTTTAGAGCGATAAATGTAGTAATATTATTAACTTAATATAATATTTTAAATAATAATATTTGATTTATTGTTCGTTTTAGATTATGGTATATTTGATTTTTAATTATGTGTGTATTTTTTATGTTTTTTTAAGGTTTATGGTCCTTTAAATGTTTGATTGTTTAATTAACTAATTAATAATGTATTGTTGGGTGTGAGTATAAATGTAACATTAGTTTTTTTAATGACCGTCTGAAGAAGTGCATTGGTTGTTCAAGTATCTACTTTAAATAGCAGCAGTAGGTACAGATCCTATGTATTTTAACGAAAAAGGTTCAAAAGTCTATTAGACAAGGTGAGAGAAACAGTAGACAATCCTGTTATTAATGGCAGGCCCAAAGTTACATTTAAGTGTGGTGAGATGTAAGATCTGCAGGTATGTTACCAACAGTCCTTATCTACAGTTTAATATAGGGCAGACATTTGGTTGCACTGAAGACTACATGAGCATCTCCAAAAATGTGGCAAGTTGTGAAACCTGCATGGCTTTATATACGAGAAAAGCCACTAGAAACTTACAAAGAATTGTGAAAAATTATGTTATAAAACAAAAAAATATGAAGATAATGTTCTGCACAGACATTCAGTGAAATGTTGACATTCGGTGAAATGTACTAACTTTAGAATGTTTTTATTTTGAAGGTTAATTCAAATGTAACGGGGGCAGGGATGTAAATTTAATTTTAGATTAGAAAGGATGGTTTTGTCAGCTAAAATTCACTGCCAATGTACAAACAGAATTACATAAAATTGTCTCTATAAAGCTAATATTGATAAATAGAAGGCTGAAATAAATGTGAGGAATCATACTTTCTATAGCTCTGTGTTACTAGTTGGCCTACAGATTAAATACTTAATATGTGAAATATTACTGGCCATTTTGAAAGTTTTCTAGAAAGTCTTGTTCGGTAATCTGTTCAAGTGTGACAAAGTGTGTGTTGTCGTCGTCAAAACTCAAATACAATAATTTTGCTATAATCGGCTACCTGGTCAGAATCCTGTATTTCCCCAAATTTGAAGCGTAACCGCAGCGCTGACCATACGTCCTCTCTCTGATATCCTCCCTATGGGAGGAATAAAGACACATTGTCGATTTCCAATAGTTTAGTCTAGTGTTTGTGCTTATTTGACCTGTTTACCATGTACTATTTACATATTTGCTATTATTTGCACTTCTTTGACCATTACATTTGCATTGCGTGTCAACCACCGCACTTCTGGCATGCGAAGTTGCTCATAGAGCAGCATAGGCAGCGTCGGTTAATCAAGTTTAAAGTATTTCTGACTCCGTAAAGTCTGCTCTTCAATTTTTCCCTTAGAACTGTTCTACTTGCAATCTAAACAGCCTATACTCTATCTGAAAAGCTCAGCACTTGCTCCTAAAGCATGTTTTATACAGGTAAAGCACTCTTAAACAAAAGAAAGTACTTCATTCACCTAAATTCCCTTGAGTACCCATTTCCCTATAGGTCCTTTCTGACATCAGTTACACAGCAATCTTTTTCACTATTCTAGCATGTTGAAGGGTCAGTTGCTGACGTCCTCTCCTGTTCCACTGGTGAATCTGGGAATCTTGAGGCAATGTTACAATTGCCTCATGTACACAGACAACCCTCTCCTCCTCCCAACAAATACAAATATATGCGAGAGATGCAACTATATAGCCAAACTGGAGGCTGAGCTCTCTCAATTCAGTACTGGCAAGACCAGTCAGGAGGAGAAGGTAACCACGCACACCACAAACCCAGTCTCACATAGAACTATCACAACTGCAAACCAAACACATAAACACACAAAAACATACTTGGAGGCGCTGATTAAAAATCTACCAAAACAACAGAGGCCTCCAAAGCAGACACCCAAGCAACCACCACCTCAAGACATAGCACATGCAACACATAGTTCACAAAGTCAGTGTGCTAAACAGTCACAGCCCTTAAGGCCAAACAACATGCCAGACACACTTGTAATAGGTGACTCCATAGTCAGACACACTGACGTCCCGCTCACCAGACTGAACAAGGAAAAGGTCACAGTAAGTTGCCTGTCGGGAGCTAGAATCCGCCACATAACACAAGCACTCAGGTCACTCCACAGCAAGTACAAATATGACTCAGTCATTGTACATGCCGGTGTGAACGACCTGAGACGTACCTCCCTGGACTACATGAAAAGAGACATAGAGGAGCTCTCTGATTATGTAGCCCAGGCCGGTATGACCCTAACCTTGAGCAGCATCTTACCCTCACCAAGAATGATGCCACAGTACAAAGACAAAATGATCAGTTTTAACAATTGGCTTAATTACTGGTGTCATTCTAAGGGGATCCAATGTCTGTCTGCTTGGGATGACATGCTTGACAAGCCACGCTGCTGCAAGGGATGGCTTGCACCTGTCACCCTGGGCTTCCGGATATTGGCCAAGGCTCTTGCCACCCCATAGTGCCTTTTTAGGCAAGGCTTAAATGACAAACCTACCTCCCTAGAAAACACAAGTGGTAAAAAACTAAGGGTAATGCTGCTCAATGCCAGAAGTCTAAACCTCAAGATGCACGCCTCAAGCCCTCCTCAGTATGGAGAACATTGATGTCTGTGCAGTGACTGAAACCTGGTTCAAGGCTCCTGAGAGCACCCCAGCACTATCAGGTTTTACCTCATATCATGCTTTCCGGCCCCAAAACTTGGACCGAACCACAAAAGGAGGGGGAGTATCCATATTCATCAAAGATACCCACACCTCCAGGTTAGTGGCAACGCATGAAGCATCGGAGACCATCCAGGTGCAACTAACCATAGGCAAAACTGCCTTACAGTTTGTAGCATGCTACAGACCACCCTCTCAAACTCAGGAACCCCACACAGCCTTCCTGAAGACACTGGAGAGTATGAATGTCTCTCCAAATATCATCATTTTGGGAGACTTCAACTACCCAAACATAGACTGGGAACATTACTCAAGCCCCAACACCCTAGCCCAAAGGTTCCTAGAATTCATAAACTCAAATGCAATGGAACAACTAGTCACCATTCCCACAAGAGGAGACAATATACTAGACCTGATCATCACAAACATGGGGACAAAATGCTCCACACCGAAAGTATATCCCTCTTTGGTAAGATCAGACCATAAATTAATCTCACTGGATATCCACATCCCGCCCCCACCCCCTGCACAAAAGACCACAGTGAAGAACTTCTCAAAAGCCAACTTCACACTTCTTAAGACTGAAGTGGTATCCTTCAAGGCCCCTGGGCCAGTGGAAACCACAACCCACACTGCTGAATCATTTGCAAATGCCTTCTACGGGCACCTTCAAGAATGCATGGATCATGCAATCCCAAATAAAACCAAGACCCATTCCCCCAAAGGCAGGCGCCCGGTCTGGTGGACCTCAGCCATAAACAAACTTTACAACAGGAGGAGGAAGCTACTACATGACAGAGCAAAATCCCCAAAAGGGAAGGCATCTCTGATCAGTACTAGCAAAAACTACGATCACTCATAAAATCATCCAAGGCCAACTTTGAGAGAAAAATCGCAAAAGACACAAAAGACAATCACAAGGCCTTCTTTAGCTATGTTAGAAACCTGGGTGGAAACTCCCAGATATGCTCAGAGTTAGTCCAAAATGACACAAAATACACTGAACCCACTGACATTGCCAACATTCTGGCAGACAGGTTCAGTGCAAATTTCTCCTCCCCCTCCCCCCCAAAAGGAGAAATAACTATCCCAGCAGAGTGTAGCCTCCCTATCATCTCAGATGCCCAGGTGAGAGCTGCCCTCTCTAAAGCTAAAAACACAGCATCAGTGGGACCGGACGGTGTCCAGGCTGTGTGCTACATGAACTCCAAGAGGAACTAAACTCACACATAAGGCTGCTGTTTAATCTTAGCCTTACTACAGGATACGCACTCCAAAGAGTGGCGTACGGCAACAGTGGTCCCACTTCACAAAGGTGGTGCTTCTACGGACCCTGGAAATTACCGCCCCATAAGCTTGACGAGCCTGGTCTGCAAAGCTATGGAGAGGATCATTATGGAACTCATAAACAAAGACATTGGGGACCTACAGACATTGGATCCTACCCAATTTGGCTTTGTCAAGGGCAGATCCTGCCTTTTGAACTTGGTCGACTTTTTTGAAACCGTCACTAAGGCCATTGATGAGGGCAAGGCAGTTCACACAGCCTACCTTGACCTTGCAAAAGCCTTTGACACAATACCCCACTCGGGCATCATAGACAAACTCACCAGCTTAAATGTAAACCCATATGTCACAAGATGGGTTGCAAACTGGCTCAAGGACAGAACCCACAGGGTCAGAGTTGCTGGAGCTATGTCAGACTCTAAGCCAGTCACAAGCGGTGTCCCACAGGGCTCAGTCCTGGGACCCCTCTTGTTCGGCATTTATTTTTCCGAGGTACAGGCAAACATAGGAGGATTGTGGCTGACAAAGTTCGCAGATGACTGCAAACTGGGCGCCATAATTGATACTCCAGCGGACACAAACATCCTTCAGAGAGGCCTCATAGAAATGGATAATTGGTGCCAGAGCCATGGCCTTAAGCTGAACGCCAAAAAATGTATAGTCATACCCTTTGGGAAAAACAAGGTACCCACAAATTACCACATAGGTGGTAATCCATTAAGTACGGAAGAGGTAATCAGGGACCTAGGGACCCAGGTTGACAGTAACCTCTCATTTGACACTCACATTGCCAAAGTGGTTAGGAAGACCTTCCATATTGCCCACCTTATCATGAAGGGTTTCACGTCTAGATCAAGAGAGGTCATTGTGCCCCTGTACTCTTCTCTTATCAGGCCAATGATTGAGTACAATGCCCCATTTGGGATGTATCTCACCCGACACCTGCAGCAGTTGGAAAGACCCCAAAAGTTCCTCACCAAGAGGATAAAGGGTCTTAAACATATGTCATATGCTGCCCGACTGAATAAACTCCAGCTCTATTCAGTTGCATACCGCCTACTCAGAGGTGATCTGTGCCTGATGTACAAGGCCATGTCCAATCCAGAATTAATGGACATGCTCCACCTCAGAAAATCCAAATCCATCAGAGCCACGAGAGCAAGAGACTTAAACCTCAAAACAGAAATAAATAGGACATGCTGGAGGGACAGATTCATAACCCAGAGGCTCCCTACACTCTGGAATAGAATCCCAGTCCATGTTAGGCAGAGCCCCTCACTGATTCTATTCAAGAGAAATCTTGACGAGTGGATGGGAGATCGTAGGTTTACCCCGGGGGTCATCTCTGTGTCACTACTAGACAGAGGCACAGTAAACAAAACCCTAAAAGGGTGTAGTATTCTCATCCTAAGGGGTGGTGAAAGCCACACACACTCTGGCTAGGCTTATAAATGCCCTAGGGCAGATAGCCTAGTACGAACCTATGAACCTATGAATCATGGTGGGCACGCCCATTCCTGTGCGAACTCGGAGGTGGGTTAATACACTTCAGTTTCGCCATTATCCTTGCACTAACAAAATGGTAACCTGTGTAAGACCTTTGGGCGATGTTGCAGTCTACTGGCTCACCAGATGAGCAGTAGCAAACCCCACCCAATCCCCGCCCCAGCCAGTTGATGTCAGCCTGAACTAATGAATATTCATTATGATGTGCTTCTCAGCCGCATGAATATTCATTTTTTCAGCATCAGCTTGCGTGTGGAATTGGGTATACCACATTTCTAAAAACATTGAAATTGGTATTCTGCGTTCCCGTGAGCCAGCACACTACAACATGGCTGGCATGTCCTGCATAGGTACAAACAGACATCTAATTAACAAAACGTGAATAATATATGACGCACAACTCCATTATTAGTAGGATAATACTTGTTAGGAACAGACCAGAAACATGACTCTAAAGTACATTCTGTGAAAATCTGAACAGTTGAAAGGTATGCTCCAAAGCAAAAAAGTGTTTAAAAATTGGAAGAATTGAACCACTACATGTGAATGGAGCAAGGAGTGACAAATTCACAAAGATCAAAAGAAATAAGCCAGTCACCTGTAATTCTGCTGAAATTAATGGAGTCAGCCAGCCAATTGTCTACAACTAGTTACTGTCTGTGATAAAAATACACTTCCTGAATGCTACAGTAACTAATGATCTGTTTGGGGATACTCTGTTTCTGTCTTCTGTTTCCCTTCTATCACCCACATTACTTATGTAAAAAATGTCAGGTGTTGCATGACAGTCAATCACCCTGCCTAAATGATTGGATTATTTAAAAAAAATACAGCATTAAATTCAGCTGTCAGCATCTAAATAGTGAAAAAAGTAACGCACCTGCACTGCAAATGTTGGTAGCTATTTTCGCTGGTAGTAATGGTATGGATCACTTGTATATAGGGCTGCCTCCTTTTCAAATGCCCATAGTGGGACTTTTTTTGTAGAAATGTCAGATTTTGCAGGGCAAAGCATACCTACAGCCAGTACAAAGGACATAACTTCACTTTTTTGCCTAAATAAAAGCTTATTCTTATAACATTTTAGTTGCTTATTCTATTTCTTATAACATTTAGGTGTTTCAGATACAAAATAACTGTTTTATGCAACTATTAAAGAAAATATAGGAATTTGTTTGTCGTAAAATCTCAGGACATTTGTCAATTTTTTTAATTTTTTGCAGGACACAACTGCCCAAAGAAGGACTGTCACTCGCAAAGTGGGACAGGAGGTAACTGCTTGTATCACTTATTTCTGAGGGCAGAAATTGACAGCACTTGACATGTGCATTCTGTGTGTGCGTGCATGTGTGTGTCTGTGTGTGTGTGTGTGTGTGTGTGTGTGTGTGTGTGTGTGTGTGTGTGTGTGTGTGTGTGTGTGCATGCGTGCATGCCTTCAGGAATGCATTTCACTACAGTTCACAAAATTCTTGAGACACTGGTAGGACACTACAGAACTGACTTTGTGCAGGAGAGAAAATGCTTTAAAAAGTTTGCTTTTTTCAGATGCTATTACTGTTGGGAGTATGGTGTAGATGGAATGTTCTGCTACTCCCAGGTATTTGCATAATTTTTGGCACTAGCAATAGCATAGATTTCAAGTATAAAGTTATAATTAACTGCAAACAGTGGAGAATATCTGTTCTTTTTTATGTTGGAATATACTCTGTGCTCATTCAGTGACAACTTCTACAGGCTGCAGAACTCAGAGCTGCTCATCTACATTCATTAGATGCATAATGTCACGGGATAATATGCATTGCATGCCAATCAAGCCTCATTTCTATTCCGCATCACAGACATTAGGCTTGTCAGTCACCCTGGCCATGCCCACTCCTGCACGAAACTGCCGGTGAGCCAGTACCCTACAATATCTCCCTTAGTTGTGGGTGCGATGGCTGTAGAGTGCACTTACAGGTTTTCTAACTAAAATTTAGTCCCCTAATTTGTTGTGTTGGTGATTATTAAGAAGCTGCGCACTGTGTTCCAGTAGAAAGACGCCACTTACACGTGGTGATGTTCCTCTTAGGACAGTTCTGATTTGCACTACTGTGCCTTACTGTACTTCTGTGCTGCATACCAGTAGGAAAGTACCATCGTGTAAAATCTTACCATAACGATAGATGTCATAAGGGGTAAGAAATGGAACTCTCTCTCTTCCACACCAAGGACAATGTCAAATACAAACAACTTCAAAACTCAGCTTTACACCTACCTCTCTTCCAAATGGAAATGTAACTGCATTCTCCCTACCTAGAACTCTTTAACAAAAGCCCCTGGGAGGGTATCCTCCTGAGTTACTAAGCACCTTATAGCTGGCTATAACCTTCTATAGCTAATTCCCATACAATCTCTCACACTCTGTAAATATTGTAAATAGCTTTTGACTTTGACTTTAACTGTGTGAATTTGTTAAAATGTATCTGCACAATATTTTTCCATTATGGGCAATATTTCTCACACTTTGTATGATTTGATATGTATTTGTAGTTGTACTCTATTTTTATTGGACTGCTATCTTTGCTGTAATCTGTTTCATGGAGCTTTTCTGTCTGGGCCTCACCGAAAACGGGTTCTCTGGGCCCAGTGAACTTCCCCAGTAATCAAACTGGAAATAAATAAATAAATGTCCTTGCCGTCACCACTGCAGTATTCTTTACTAATGGGATTCCCTGCTGTGAAGCCCTCCGTCTGGCCAGTTTACAAAAGATTTCCATTGTTTTAAGGTACTCAGAACATCACCTGCTTACTCCTTGCGTAAGGAAGGATATAAAGGTGACGTTCAGGCGTACCATCCTCAGAACAGACTGCCCCAGTAGCAGTCCAAGGAAAACCAAGGAGAATCTGCACAGCCAGGAAAGCAAAAATACTAGGGGGGGGTGGCGGGAGGGAGTGAATACTGCAGCGGTGAAGGCATTGACATCTACCGTTATGGTAAGATTTTACACAACTGTACTACGTCCTTACATTCACCGCTGCAGTATACTTTACTAATGGGAGAGTACAAAAGGCAAGGACATCTACCGTTATGGTAAGATTTTACACAACTGTACTACGTCCTTACATTCACCGCTGCAGTATACTTTACTAATGGGAGAGTGCAAAAGGCAAGGACATCTACCGTTATGGTAAGATTTTACACAACTGTACTACGTCCTTACATTCACCGCTGCAGTATACTTTACTAATGGGAGAGTACAAAAGGCAAGGACATCTACCGTTATGGTAAGATTTTACACAACTGTACTACGTCCTTACATTCACCGCTGCAGTATTCCTTACTAATGGGAGAGTACA
>NC_056735.1:95251001-95346485 GCF_019279795.1 Protopterus annectens | reverse complement strand
CCCTTACATTCACCGCTGCAGTATACTTTACTAATGGGAGAGTGCAAAAGGCAAGGACATCTACCGTTATGGTAAGATTTTACACAACTGTACTACGTCCTTACATTCCCCGCTGCAGTATATTTACTAATGGGAGAGTACAAAAGGCAAGGACATCTACCGTTATGGTAAGATTTTACACAACTGTACTACGTCCTTACATTCCCCGCTGCAGTATTCCTTACTAATGGGAGAGTACAAAAGGCAAGGACATCTACCGTTATGGTAAGATTTTACACAACTGTACTACGTCCTTACATTCACCGCTGCAGTATACTTTACTAATGGGAGAGTACAAAAGGCAAGGACATCTACCGTTATGGTAAGATTTTACACAACTGTACTACGTCCTTACATTCCCCGCTGCAGTATACTTTACTAATGGGAGAGTACAAAAGGCAAGGACATCTACCGTTATGGTAAGATTTTACACAACTGTACTACGTCCTTACATTCACCGCTGCAGTATACTTTACTAATGGGAGAGTACAAAAGGCAAGGACATCTACCATTATGGTAAGATTTTACACAACTGTACTACGTCCTTACATTCACCGCTGCAGTATACTTTACTAATGGGAGAGTACAAAAGGCAAGGACATCTACCGTTATGGTAAGATTTTACACAACTGTACTACGTCCTTACATTCCCCGCTGCAGTATTCCTTACTAATGGGAGAGTACAAAAGGCAAGGACATCTACCGTTATGGTAAGATTTTACACAACTGTACTACGTCCTTACATTCCCCGCTGCAGTATACTTTACTAATGGGAGAGTGCAAAAGCTCAAGAAGAAATTTGGGAGGAAGAAGCCACAGAGCCCTCTAAGAAGCCATGAAGTATGGCAGCAGCAAAAACAGCTCTGGCTCTGGAGATGCCATCCAACTGGGAATGTTTGGTGAAGATATGCACAGAAATAAGGTAGCAGGGCAGCAGCAACACCAGCTCTGGAGATGCCATCCAACTGGTAATGTTTGGTGAAGATATGCACAGAAATCCAGGTAGCAGCTTCAAGAATAAAATTAGCATCTAAGCTCCTGAAAAAGACACCAGAAGAAGCCACAGCTCTAGTGGAATGAGCCTTGATAGAAGAAGGAAGGCTCTCACCATGAAAAGTGTAACATAAGGAAATAGTCTTTGAAATCCAAATAGAAATAGTTTGCTTGGAAACAGCTAAACCCAAAGACCTAGGATGAAAGGAAAGAAACAACTGGTCAGACGTCCTGATAGCTTTAGTTTTATTCAAATAAAATCTGTGCTGTCTGTGCACATCTAAACTAGCACTCTCTCACTGTCAGATTGCGGAGAGGGAAAAAGGTAGCCAAATTAATAGACTGATTAAGTGACAACTCATTAACCACCTTGGGCATAAAAGAAGGATTAGTACGTAAGGACATTGTCATCATGAAATATCAAAAAAGATGGACAAACCATAAGGGCTTGCTACTCAGACACCCGTCTGGCAGAAGTAACAGCTAACAAAAGAACTGTCTTCCAAGAATAATGTTGCAAGGAAGCAGAAACAGCAGGCTCAAAGAGTTGAGCCTGAGTTAATTTTTCTAGAACAAAATTAAGATCCCAGGGAGGAGGAACAGGCTTCCTGGGAGGTCTAATATTAAGGACACCTTTAAGAAACTGCTTAGCCTCAAATCTAGAAGCTAATGAGGGAGCTAAAGGCAGACAGGTAGGAAGAGCTGATACGTGGGCCTTAACAGAAGAATAGGCCAAACCAGCATTGAGCAACTCACACAAATAAGAAAGAACCAAAGGAACATCCACAGAAAGTGGGTCCAGGCCATGAGAGAGACACCAAATAGTAAACCTCTTCTATTTAGACAAGTAGGATTTCCTATTAGTAGGTTTCCTGGCCTCTCGCAGGACCTGAACCACATTCTCAGAAAAAAGTGTGTATGAGGAATTAAAACCCTATCACCCACAGTATCAGTTGAAGCGTGGATAGGTGGGGTTGGATGAGAGACCCCTTGTCTTGTGTGAGGAGATCCACCCTGTGAGTTAACTTGTGATGATTACCCCTGGTGAGTTGCAGAAGTAGATGGAACCAGTGCTGTCGCGGCCAAAAGGGAGTCACCAACAAGATGTTGGGAGCATCCTGTTGAATCTTGAACAGAACTCTCAGAATGAGAGGAAGGGGAGGGAATGCATAAAGAAACATCCCCTTCCAAGAAAATGAGAGGGCGTCCACCTTCCAGACCAGAGGACCTGGGACTCTGGCACAGAACAGAGGAGGTTGTCTGTTCAAAGGGGAAGCAAAGGATCTGCTTGAGGAATACCCCACTGGTGAACAGTGTCGAGAAACACATCCCTGTGAAGTATCCATTCGTGGGATTGAGTGAAGGACCTGCTCAGATTGTGTGCCACAATGTTCTAATCTGAAGGAATGTAAACTGCCTGAAGAGTCACACGATACTGGATAGCTAGATCCCATACTAGAAGAGCTAGACAGCAAAGACGGTAGGATCTCATACCCCCCTGTTTGTTGATATACCATGACTGTTGTATTGTCCGTGAATACCTTGAGATGCCCTGCAGAGAAGAGAATAAAGGCCTGAAGAGCCCTCATCCCTTTGATGTTGATGTGCTCCTTCCACTGACGAGGCGACCACACACTCTGAACCTTCAGGGAGCCAAACATTGCTCCCCATCCCACATCTGAAGCATCTGTGAACAGACCCTGAGAGGGAAGTGGAGTCCTGAAATGAGAGCCCTGGATTCAGAGGCAACTGCTGAATCACCACAGAAGTTCGACCTTGAGACATGGGAGAAGAGAAACAGGAAAGTCTAGAGGGTGCGCATGCAGAAGCCACACTGACTTCAGAAACCACTGGAACTTCCTCATGTGGAGCCTGGCCAGAGGAAGCATTAGAATGGGGGAAGCCATGAACCCCAGAGCCCTCAGAAACTCCCTGGCTGAAATGGTGGCCAGGGAAGAAGAGTCTGAAAGAAAGAAATGAGTTAATGTCTTTGGGGGAGGCAGGGATGCCAGCATTGGCACCATTTGAAACTTGCATCCCAGAAAGACAAGATCTTGAGAAGGAGACAGGGAAGACTTGTTGAAATTTATTGTGAACCCCAGGCTCTGAAGAAGAGAAATGGTGAAATGAAGATTCTGCAAAAGGACCACTGGAGAAGGTGCCTAAAGCAGCAGGTGGTTCAAATAAGGAAATATTTGGATCCCTTGAAGCCTACAAACGCAATCACAGGAGCGAGGCATTTGGTGAACACCCTTGGGGCAGTAGAAAGGCAAAAGGGCAAAGCACAGAACTTAAAATACCAGGTAGCAACAAAGAAATGCAAAAATCTCTTGAAAAAAGGATGGATGGGAATATAGAGATAAGCATCCTTGAGGTCTAAAGACACCAGCAAGGCCTTTGGTAGCAAGAGAGGAAAGAGGGACTGAAGGGACAACATTCGAAAGGAAGGCACCTTCAGAAAGGTGTTCAGATAGGAGAGGTCTAGAATAGGCCTCCAAGTACCTTCTTTTCTAGGCCCTAGAAACAGACTGGTATAAAACCCCTTTCCCCTTTGGGATAAAGGCACTTCTTGAATAGTACCCTGAAACAAGAGGTCGTGAAGAACTTCTGGGAAAAAAGGAAACTATTGACAAACCCAAGAATCCTGGGTGATCCAGAGCTAAACAGAAAGGGAAAGAGAAAGGCAAAGAGACAGAGGAATGTGCCTGAGAATGGGGGGATAGTCAGACAGCACCTGGTTTGTCAGGAAGGGAAAGCTTAAGAAATCTGGCCCTTTGAGTGGCTTTAGCAGGAGGAGTCCGTTTACCACCCTTTTTACCTTTAGAAGGAAGGCGAGACTGCCTATAAACAAAGGCCGGCTTAGAATGTTAGTTACACTGAAACTTAGACACAGGAGAAACAAAGACATGCTTAAGCTCATGTAAAGCCTTCCCCTTGTCCTGAAGAGACTTAAGTAAACCAGTAGCCGATTCCCCAAACAAAAGAGTATTATCCAGAGGAGCATCCAGCAACTTATCCTTAATATCATCAGGCAAAGGTTGAAGCTGAAGCCACCGTTTCTGCATTTTCTGTGTGTTTCTACTAAAAAAACAAAAAAATAATCCTTGTTTTCCCGCCTTCCTCGACTAGTTTAGACCAGTTTACAGGCATTGCTGTATTCTGGGCTGTGGTGTAGTTCCTGTGTTGTCCATTACCTTACTTGGATAGAAGGAAGTTTCTTTGCTCACCAGTGGGAGTGGGGAGCCTTGAGCAGCCCACCTGTCCTTGGGGGAAGTGACGACAGCACAAGAAGCTGTAGTAATTGGTTGTTTGGGACCATTTCCAGCTCTTTTGTAGTTCACTGTTTAAAATCTGCGTTTGCAAGGCTTTGCACGGTCGTACGCATAGCGCAGCGCCGGTTAAACAAGGTTAAACTTTTTCTGGCTCCACCAAGTCTGTTCTTCAAATTTTCCCTTAAGGAAGCTCTACTCTTAGTATAACCAGACTACTCACTGTATTATAAGCCTAGCATTTGTTCTCAATACTTCTCTACTAAGTAAGCACTCTCGTACTAAGTAAAGCACTACATCTACTTACCACCCCTGTGAATACCCACTTCCCTTAAAGGTATACCACTCCCTTATACTGTTCTAGCATGTCGAGTGGTAGATTACTGGCGTCGTCTCCAGTTCAGCTGGTCAATCTGGGCATCTTGAGACAATGCTACAATTGTTTCATGTACACAGACAACCCTCTCCTCCTCCCAACAAACACAAATACATGTGAGAGATGCAACTATATAGCCAAACTGGAGGCTGAACTCTCTCAACTCAGGGCTGGCATGACCAGACAGGAGGAGATGGCAACCACACACACAACAATCCCAGTCCCACATAGACCCACCACAACTGCAAACCAAACACATAAAAACACAAAGACATACTCGGAGGCTCTAATAAAAAACTTACCAAAACAACAGAGGCTCCCAAAGCAGACATCCAAAAATCCACCACCTCAAAACAAAACACATGCAACACATACTTCAATAAATCAGTGTGTCAATCAATTGCAGCCCTTAAGGCCAAACACCTTGCTTGATACACTAGTAATAGGTGACTCCATAGTCAGACACACTGATGTCCCACTGACCAGGCTGAACAAGGAGTCAATCGCAGCCCTTAAGGCCAAACACCTTGCTTGATACACTAGTAATAGGTGACTCCATAGTCAGAAACACTGATGTCCCACTGACCAGGCTGAACAAGGAGAAGGTGACTGTGAGCTGTCTATCGGGAGCTAGGATCCGCCACAACACACGCACTCAGGTCACTCCAAAGCAAGTACAAATATGACTCCGTCATTGTCCATGCTGGTGTGAATGACCTGAGACATACCTCCCTGGACTACATGAAAAGAGACATAGAGGAGCTCTCCGATTATGTAGCCCAGGCTGGTATGACCCTGAGCAGCATCTTGCCCTCACCAAGAATGATACCACAATACAAAGACAAGATGATCAGCTTTAACAATTGGCTCAAGTACTGGTGTCATTCTAAGGGGATCCAGTTTCTGTCTGTCTGGGATGATATGTTGGACAAGCCACGCTGCTTCGCAAGGGATGGCTTACACCTGTCACCACTGGGCTTCCGGATATTGGCTAAGGCTCTTGCCACCCCATAGTGCCTTTTTTAGGCAAGGCTCAAAAGACAAACCCACCTCCTTAGAAAACAAAAATGGAAAAAAACTAAGGGTAATGATGCTCAACGCCAGAAGTCTAAACCTCAAGATGCAGGCACTTGATGCACTCCTCAGCATGGAGAACATTGACGTCTGTGCAGTAACTGAAACCTGGTTCAAGGCTCCTGAGAGCACCCCAGCGCTACCAGGCTATACCTTGTATCATGCTTTTCGGCCCCAAAACCCGGGCCGAACCACAAAGGGAGGGGGAGTGTCCATATTCATAAAGGACACCCACACCTCCAGGTTAGTAGCAACACATGAAGCATCAGAGACCATACAGGTGCAACTAACCATAGGCAAAACTGCTATACAACTGGTAGCATGTTACAGACCACCCTCCCAATCTCAAGAACCCCACTCAGCCTTCCTGAAGACATTGGAGGATATGAATGTATCACAAAATACCATCATACTGGGAGACTTCAACTACCCAAACATAGATTGGGTACATTATTCTAGCCCTAATACCCTAGCCCAAAGGTTCCTGGAATTCATAAATTCAAATGCACTGGAACAACTAGTCACCTCTCCCACTAGGGGAGATAATATACTAGACCTGATCATCACAAACATGGGGTCAAAATGCTCCACACCGGAAGTATACCCCTCACTAGTGAGATCTGACCACAAACTAATCACCCTGGATATACATATCCCACCTTCACCCCCAGCACAAAAGACCACAGTGAAAAACTTCTCAAAAACAGACTTCACTCTTCTTAAGACTGAGATGGTATCCTTTTAGCCCACTGTGCCAGGGGATACTACATCCCACAATGCCGAATCCTTCACAAATGCTTTCTATGGACATCTCCAAGAATGCATGGATCATGCAATCCCAAACAAATCCAAGTCCCTCTCCACCAAAAGTAAGCGTCCTGTCTGGTGGACCTCAGCCATAAACAAATTGTATAACAAAAGAAGGAAGCTACTGCACGTCAGAGCAAAATCCCATGAAGGGAAGACATCGCTGATCATCATTAGCAGAAAACTACGTTCTCTCATAAAAACATCCAAGGCAAACTTTGAGAGAAAAATCGCTAAGGACACTAAAGATAACCACAAAGCCTTCTTCAGCTATGTTAGAAACCTGGGCGGAAACCCTCAGATATGCTCAGAGTTGGTTCACAACAACAAAAAATACACTGAACCCACAGATATTGCAAACATTCTGGCTGACCGGTTCAGTGCAAATTTCTCACCTCCTTCACCCCCAAAAGAAGAAATACTTATCCCAGCTGAATGTAATCTCCCTGTCATCTCAGATGTCCAAGTAAGAGCCGCCCTAAACAAAGCAAAAAACACAGCATCAATGGGACCTGACGGTATCCCGGGGTGCGTGTTACGTAAACTCCAAGTGGAGCTAAACCCACACATAAAAATGCTATTTAACCTTAGCCTTACTTCGGGATATGTACCTGAACACTGGTGTACAGCAACAGTGATCCTACTCCACAAGGGGGGTGCCTCTACAGACCTTGGAAACTACCGCCCCATAAGCTTGACTAGCCGGGTCTGCAAAGCTATGGAAAGAATCATTATGGAACTCATAAACGGAGACATAGGGAACCTACAGATGCTTGACCCCACCCAGTTTGGCTTTGTAAAGGGCAGATCCTGCCTTTTAAACCTGGTTGACTTTTTCGAAACAGTCACTAGAGCCATTGATGAGGGCAAAGCAGTCCATACAGCATACCTGGACTTGGCTAAGGCCTTCGACACAATACCCCACTCAGGCATCATAGATATGCTAAACAGCTTAAAAGTAAACCCTTATGTCACTAGATGGGTTGCAAACTGGCTAAGGGACAGAACCCATAAAGTTAAAATCGCTGGAGCAATGTCTGACTCAAAGCCAGTCACAAGTGGTGTCCCACAGGGATCTGTCCTGGGACCCCTCTTGTTCGGCATTTATTTCTCAGATGTTAAAGCAAACATGGGAGGGCTGTGGCTGACAAAGTTTGCAGATGACTGCAAACTAGGCGCCATAGTCGATACACCAGCAGATACACACATCCTACAAAAAGGCCTCACTGAAACGGACAACTGGTGCCGTAGTCATGACCTTAAACTAAATGCCAAAAAATGTATAGTCATCCCTTTTGGAAAAAACAAAGTACCCACAAATTATCACAAAGACAGCAACCCACTGAGTACGGAAAAAGTAATCAGAGACCTAGGGACCCAAGTAGACAGCGACCTCTCATTTGACACCCACGTTGCCAAAGTGGTTAGAAAAACATTCTACCTTGCACACCTCATCATGAAGGGTTTCACATCCAGATCCAGGGATGTCATTGTACCCCTATATTCCTCCCTCATCAGACCCATGATTGAGTACAATGCCCCATTTGGTATGTACCTCACCCGGCACTTGCAACAGCTGGAGAGATCACAAAAGTACCTCACCAAAAGGATCAAGGGTCTCCAACATATGTCTTATTCTGCCAGACTAAAGAAACTTCAGCTCTATTCAGTAGCATACCACCTGCTCAGAGGTGATCTCTGCCTGACGTACAAGGCCATGTCCAACCAGGATCTGATTGACATGCTCCACCTCAAAAAAATCCAAATCCATCAGGACCACGAGAGCTAAAGACTTAAACCTCGGCACAAGTATGAATAGGACATGCTGGAGGGATAGATTCATAACCCAAAGGCTTCCCATGCTTTGGAACAGGATCCCAGTTCGTATTAGGCAGAGCCCCTCACTGACTCTCTTCAAGAGAAATCTTGATGAGTGGATGGGAGATCGTAAGTTTACCTCAGGGGTCACATCTGTGTCACTGCTAGACAGGGGCACAGTAAACTAATTCTGTTATATAAGGGACCTTCACTGTGTCACTACTAGACAGAGGCACAGTATTCTTGATTTATTCTGTACATCTTTGTACCATTTCATGGGGTGGCAAAAGCCACATCACTATGGCTAAGCTTACAAATGCCCCAGGGCAGATAGCCTAGTACTATACTATGAAACTATGAAGAATATCTCCTCAGAACTGAGCCAGAGGCAGCAGCCCTTTGAAGAGGCATCTACAGAATCATAACTACACTTAATAGAATGACAAACAACCTGAGAGGAAGACCCAAGCAAGGAAAGAGATGAAGTTTTACCCTCGGCGTCCGGAAGATCCGAAAGAACCTGACAGGCCTGAGAAAGAAGAGCCAAGACATACCTAGAAATATGAGTCTGATAATTAGTAGCCCTAAAAGCCAGGGTGGAGGAAGTATAAACCTTCTTACCCAGCCTATCCATGGTCCTACTGTCCTTGCCAGAAGACAGTAACCTGGACGAAGAAAGCAATTGAGATGGCTTATCAGAGGCTACAGACACCACAGAGGGGTCAGCAGCAGGACATTTAAATTTATTTTATTTTTATTTTATTTTCAGTTTGATTACCAGGGAAGTCCACTGGGCCACGAAGTACCCATTTTCAGTGGAGGCCCGGGGAGAAAACCTCCATAGGCAGTACAATCAAGGTTACATAATGCACGAGGTAAAATACAATAGAAATGTACAAACAGACAGGAAGATGAGAATTGCAAAGTATACATAGTAAGAACAGTGCAAAATAACATTTTTTTTAACTAGGTACTAACATAATTTGCAGTATTTACATACTTACAGTCAACTGAGAGTCAGCTAAATCTATTTTGGCAGAAATAGAAATGAAATAAGAGAGCAGATTGGTGCAGGAGTAGAGAGGGGCTTAGTGTATAAATAAAAAGGAACAGTCTTGAGGTACCCTGTAAAACCTATTAGACTTCCTAAGAGCAGGGGGTGAAGAATCCGGTGCTTTTAGAGGCAGTGGAAAAACATCCAATAAAGCAGGCAAGACAGGAGGAACGGCCGCAGGTTTAGGAGATTCCAGTTGCAGTAACTCATAGTATCTCTAATGGATATCCGAACCTGGGCACAATCTCACTTAAAAAAAGTTCATCATCCTAGAAAGCATATCCCCAAAGGAAATTTTCTCAGAGGGATTATCAAGAGTATAAGAATCCTTCTCCATCAGATCCATAGTCTAAAGGAGAAGGAATCTGAGCAGAATAAGCAAGGGAGTCATCAGAATCTGCCTCAGAAGAGTGGAAGTCTCTTGGCCTTTTAGGGGAAGAGGCAGACCAAAGAGGAGCAGGAACTGAAACCCCTTGAGGAGGCTGCAATGACAGTAAAGCATTAAATAACCCCTGAGTAAAGGCCTTTGTGGATCCCTAAGAGCAGAAGAAACATGGTTAGTTTTTTGTTTCTTCTTCAAAGGGACATCCGTCCTGGAGACCTCAGAAGGCCTAGACTCAGGACAGCATTCCCCAACAGCAGTAGAACCCTTTTCCCAAAAGAGAAACTGCGGAACCCCATTAGACCCCTCAGAAACAGTCAACCGTGGTTCCCTCTAAATGCCCAGAACGGACGCCTGCAAAGCCTCGTCGGACGTGCTGCCTGCCAAATCCTCACTGGCCTCCAACCCAGACATGGTAGAAGAATCTGACAAAACAACCGGGTGAGCCTCTGGGTGCATAACCTCAGGCGAAACACCCGGCAGAGGCTGGACAGCAGAAGATTCCGACCTTACCTTATGCACCTTCGTCTTCCCAGATGGCTGACCCTCAGAGCAGGAAGTTCCATTCATTGTACCCACAGCAAGAAGCTTAAGTTGCTTGTTCTCAAGGTACAAGGAAATGGAAGAAAGCCGACTATGAAGAGTTTTGGGGACAAACGCCTGACAAATTGAACAAGCTGCATGGTCATAAGCAGCACCCAGGCAAAAAAGACACTTATTGTGACGGTCTTTATGGGGAATCAGTCTCCCACACTAAGATTTAGCCTTCCTGGATGACATCAACTCCAAACAATACTAAACAAAACAGAAAAGTAAAAACCCAACTGGGTACTTATTTACAACTGTGAGGGCTCCAGCAACAAGAGGAAGCAGAAAAACGGATGCATGCAAAAGACCGGCGGTTAAAGCAGCATTTGGACTGGCGGCAAAATGTTCTGAGGATGGTACGCCTGAATGTCACATTTATGCCCTTCGTTACGCAAGGAAATCTTTTGTAAACTGGCTGGATGGAGGGCTTCATGGCAAGCAATCCCATTAGTAAAGAATACTGCAGTGGTGAATGTAAGGACATCAAATTTGCCAACAGTGTTTTGGTGATAAAGTAAAATATTGCATTAGTCGAGGCCCTAGTTTGTCCCTCAAAAACTAACGTTCCTTCATGAAATGCTCTTCTTGGGAAATTTAAAAAGGTGCAGCCCAATAGTAATAAAGTTTGAATAGCAAAGCATTCAGTAAGCCGGGAAAGTAATCCATAAAATAATATTTGCCTCAATAAATTGGCAGGATTTGCATTTTATGTACGTATACAGCAAACAAGGAGACATAATCATAAGCAAACCTCTCAGTTCATGAAATCTGGCCAAATACAGAAAGAATATGGGGACAAAGGCCCAAAATAGGGACAAAAGTTAAATATTGCTCTTGTAAACTTAGAAAGTTGCTAGCAGGTTTTGCGTTGTTATATATTTTTTGAAGGATATGGAGCATTTTTCCCAGGGCCTTCCTAGTCGGGCTTTCCTAGTCAACAAATGTTAATGAAAATCAAATGTCTCATTATTTAGTATTGTGTAGTGATTTCAGTCTTCAGTGATTTGCCAGAAAACCACAAACTTTATGAGGAACAAACCAAAAATGTGAAATAAAAATCTGGACATTCTGCAAAAATCTGTACAGTTGAAAGGTATGATTGTAAGAGGTGCCTTCCTGCTTCCAAGAGTCAAGTGCACTAACTGCTCTCAGTGTTTATGTTAAGATGTGACAGGATGCGCAGTAGCAAGCGCCACCCATGGAATGATGTGGGCCAACCATATAATGTTGGATATCTTCTCATTGGTTTTGTGAATCTTTTTTTCTTTTTAACATAGATGAGATTAAACAAAAACTATGTACTGTCCTTCATGAAAATTGTGCCCTCCCCCCCAAAATCCCCCTAAACATACCTCTCAACCTCTTAGTACAAAAAATCAGGACAAAGTCTGACATGATAAAGCGACAAAGACCCAAAAATAGGGACAGATATTGCTTTTATAAACTTAAAGTTGCTAAAATAATAGGATTTGTCTTGGCATATGTTTTTCTGAAGGATATGAAATCTGAAACTCAAATATATGTAAGTATTTGCAAATGAAATAAGCAAAGGTGTGGCTTCAGAATCAACTGTTGTATGAATCCAAAGTAACAAATGTACAAGACAAATCCGTTGCACATTTGTTCCTTTGGATTCATACAACAGTTGATTCTGGAGCCACACCTTTGCTTATTTGATTTGCATTTGGACTTTATTTTTATTGCGAAGGTGTTAGGTGTTTGTTTGGTGAGTTTGTTTTTGTAATATGTCATTATTTAGTAACTTCAGTCCTCAAATCATCCCAATGATTTACCAGAAAATCACAGATTTTATGAGGAACAGACCAAAAATATGACACAGAAATCTGGACAGTTGAGAGGTTTGCCCTTAAAAGACAACTAGGCACTTAAAACTGTATGAAACAGGTACAGGAGTACAGAATTAGTACATCAGCTAATAAAAACTGGACCAAACCCTTAACTGATATCCCCATCAGGATGCCACACCTGTGGGAGCTACGTATGGTGTGCCCTAAAGTATACAGTCGCCCACTTGGCGATTGTTTATATTAGGACAAACCAGGATGTGCAGTATGAAGTGCTGCCCCAGGTGTGATGTGGGCCAACATTATACTGTCAGACGTATATTTTTCAATTGTTCTTAAACAAATAAGATGTAAAAACATACAGCAACATACCTCTACACCCTCTGAGCTGTAAAACAGATGTAAACACTGCAAAACAGCATGACATCTGTTGGAGAGGCTTACACCCCTCCCCCACATTGCCCAAAAGGACTGCAAGGCAATTAAAACTGGATTTGGAGCTTTTCTCCCCAGGCCTTCACTAAAAAAGGGCTCGTGCTCAGTTAGATTTTCCCAGTCAACAAATGTCAATTAAATAAACTGTGTTTGGTGGGGGGGCGGGGGGCGGCAGCCCCTTTACTGGATGTGAATGGCTGTCTTTCACTAACATTAAGTTTGTAATACTGACATAGGCATTTACATTTTTTATGCTTTAAACTTAAAGTTTTTAATGTTGAAAAAAGTACAGCGTTAGAATAGCAACTAAACATGCAAAGCATTAACTGACAGCCCCATCAAGATGTCAAAAAAGTCTTCTCTGTCCCCAGTTGCGCAAAGTATGATGGTATGTTTTCATAAAAACAATTGCCAAAGTCCCAACTTGCCTCCTGTAGGGTGAGGATTACGTTGTAGTGATGCAGTGTGTTTATTAAATCAGCTTCCTGTAGGGTGAGGATTACGTTGTAGTGATGCAGTGTGTTTATTAAATCCGCTTCCTGTAGGGTGAGGATTACGTTGTAGTGATGCAGTATGTTTATTAAATCAGCTTCCTGTAGGGTGAGGATTACGTTGTAGTGATGCAGTGTGTTTATTAAATCCGCCTCCTGTAGGGTGAGGATTACGTTGTAGTGATGCAGTGTGTTTATTAAATCCGCTTCCTGTAGGGTGAGGATTACGTTGTAGGGATGCAGTGTGTTTATTAAATCAGCTTCCTGTAGGGTGAGGATTACATTGTAGTGATGCAGTGTGTTTATTAAATCCGCTTCCTGTAGGGTGAGGATTACGTTGTAGTGATGCAGTGTGTTTATTAAATCCGCTTCCTGTAGGGTGAGGATTACGTTGTAGTGATGCAGTGTGTTTATTAAATCCACTTCCTGTAGGGTGAGGATTACGTTGTAGTGATGCAGTGTGTTTATTAAATCCACTTCCTGTAGGGTGAGGATTACGTTGTAGTGATGCAGTGTGTTTATTAAATCCGCTTCCTGTATGGTGAGGATTACGTTGTAGTGATGCAGTGTGTTTATTAAATCCGCTTCCTGTAGGGTGAGGATTACGTTGTAGTGATGCAGTGTGTTTATTAAATCCGCTTCCTGTAGGGTGAGGATTACGTTGTAGTGATGCAGTGTGTTTATTAAATCAACTTATGCTTTTGTAATTAGTCACCATAATATGGGGGTGCAGTATGTTTCATTATTGTAGCAAAGCAAGGACTAACTCGTTAAGTGGTCAGATTTGCTGTATTAAGTGAGTAAATTGGGTACAGATCAGCCCCCCCCCCCCAATTAAAATGGTGTTCTGGAAAAACTGCTATTTTATTTCATATCTTGGGCCGTGTGTCTTTGTTTTTAAACTTGATAGCAGAAGCAAAATAAAAAAAAAAGATGCATAATTAAGTGAAGGTGGCCTCTTTGTATAGTTATTGTTGTCTCAGATTTGATTATACACACACACACTTTGATAAACAATTCTGAATATTCTTTTATAAATTATTTTATGTCATTTTAAGTAATCAGATCTGTGGCATTAATGGAAGTGGGAGTGGAATGAGCCCCCTGTTCTTTCTACCACATGGCTGTCCCTGTGGGAGGCTGGTGTAAAGGAATCCCATGCGTGGGTTCCCTAATATCTGCAGTATGATCCCAGTTACTCTTATCTGGAGTAATATATAATTATTAGTCATGCAATGAGTAAGGCCAATCTATAAGCAAATGGGTTAGGTTATTTTGAACACAAAAAGGGAAACTGGATAGGCTTAAAATGGTCTGCAAGGGCAGCTAGCCTAGTAATTGGCTACGAACTTATAAGCAGACTGGCCCAAGAGTTGCATCTAAGTGACAGGATGAACTGTAAAAGATGTGCACTTGAGAAGCATTACATGTCCTGACATTATTGTCAGTTCAGATACTCATGTTTCATCCATTAATGTGTGTGTTTGCTGAGTGTGCATGAAAAGCAGTAAAGCAGTACATGTACACATCACAACGTGGGTACTGTTTCCAACAGAGTTGTGTGGAATTTGTAGTATTCCCAAAAATGGAACATAAATCCAGCACACAAAAATAATCCTTGTTTAGACTAACAATATTCCCAACGTAAGACCACTATGTTACTGCAGTACACATACTCTACATCTGTCTTAGTGCATGTATCCCTGGAGGTAGTCATTATTTTTTGGCATTTACTTGGAGGTCAAAGCTGGTATTAAAGGTTTAAGGCAGACCAAATCTGCAGAGGACTGTAAACTTGGTGTATCATAAACTCACCAGAGGACACCGTGATCCTGCTAAAGGGTTCCCCCCCCCCCCAAAAAAAAAAAAAAAAAGCTAGTGTCATAGCTATGGGCAATATCTAAAGGCCAAAAAGTGTATAATAGTCTTCTTTGTTAAAATGATGTTTGCTATTGCTATCACAATGACAACACACCCCTGAAAATTGATCCGGTAGGGACCTAGGACCCTATATGGACAAGATGTCTTTCGATTACACTGTACCCGCCGTTGTAAGAAATCCTTACGTTGTGCTGCTTGTTAGTAGAGATACGGAGTCTGGGTCCAGGAATGTGATAATGTCACTACATTCAGCTTATTGTGCATACAACAGAAATGGAACACGTTGGAGGGACATATGAATCACAGAGAGTATCAGTTCATGGGAATCGTCTTCCTCTCCACTTAAAGCAAACTACTTTCTTTACTCTCCTCAAATAGGTTCATAGGTTGATACTAGGCTATCTGCCCTAGGGCATTTATAAGCCTAGCCAGAGAGTGTTTGGCTTTTGCCACCCTTTTAGATTAGTTGACTGTGCCTCTGTATAGTAGGTCACAGAAGATGGCCCTTTTAAGGTTAGTTTACTGTGCCTCTGTCTAGTAGGGACACAGAAGAGATCCCAGAGGTAAACCTATGATCTCCCATCCACTCGTCAAGATTTCTCTTGAAGAAGGTCATTGAGGGGCCCTGCCTAACACGGATTGGGATTTTGTTCCAGAGTGAGGGGAGCCTCTGGGATATGAATCTGTCCCTCCAGCATGTTCTATTTATTTCTGTGCTGAGGTTTAAGTCACTGGAGCGTGTAGCTCTGATGGATTTGGATTTCTTGAGGTGGAGCATGTCCATTAATTCTGGGTTGGACATGGCTTTATACGTCAGGCACAGATCGCCTCTGAGTAGGCAGTATGCCACTGAGTAGAGCTGGAGTTTCTTTAGCCTAACTGCGTAGGGCATCTGTTTGAGTCCCTTGATTTTCTTGGTGAGGTACTTTTGGGGTCTTTCTAGTTGTAGCAGGTGTCTGGTAAGGCACATCCCAAATGGGGCATTGTATTCAATTATGGGCCTGATGAGTGATGAGTAGAGGGGCACAATGACCTCTCTTGATCTAGATGTGAACCCCTTCGTGATAAGGTGGGTTATATAGAATGTCTTTCTAACCACTTTGGCAATGTGATTGTCAAAGGAGAGATTGCAGTCTACTTGGGTCCCCAAATCCCTAATTACTTCTTCCGTACTTAATGGATTACCACCTTTGTGGTAATTTGTGGGCACTTTGTTTTTCCCAAAGGGGATGACTATGCACTTTTTGGCATTTAGCTTTAGGCCATGGTTCTGGCACCAGTTATCCGTCTCTGTGAGACCTTTTTGGAGGATGCCTGTATCAGCCCGCGAGTCGATTATGGCCCCCAGTTTGCAGTCATCTACAAACTTTGTCAGCCATAGTCCTCCTGTGTTAGCCTGTACCTCAGAGAAATATATACCGAACAAGGGAGGTCCCAGGACTGAGCCTTGTGGGACGCCACTTGTAACTGGTTTAGAGTCTGACATGGCATCTGCAATTCTGACCATGTGGGTTGTATCCCTAAGCCAGTTTGCAACCCATCTTGTGACATAGGGGTTGATATTTAAGTGAGTGAGCTTATTTATGATGCCCGAGTGGGGTATTGTGTCGAAGGCTTTTGCAAGGTCAAGGTAGGCTGTGTGAACTACCTTCCCTTTGTCTATGGCCTTGGTGACTGTTTCAAAGAAATCGACCAGGTTCAAGAGGCAAGATCTGCCCTTAACAAAGTCCAATTGGGTAGGATCCATTGTTTGGAGGTTCCCAATGTCTTTGTTTATGAGTTCCATGATGATACGCTCCATAGCTTTGCAGACCAGGCTAGTTAGGCTTATAGGCGATAGTTTCCGGGGTCTGTTGTGGCACCACCTTTATGGAGTGGGACCACTGTTGCTGTACTCCATTCTTTGGGTACATATCCTGTTGTAAGGCAGAGACTGAATAGTGATTTTAAGTGAGGGTTCAGTTCTTGGAGCTCATGTAAAACGCAGCCCGGGACACCATCCGGTTCCATTGATGCTGTGTTTTTTGCGTTGGAGAGGGCAGCTCTCACCTGTGCATCTGTGATGTCAGGGAGGCTACACTCTGTTGGGATAGTCATTTGCTCATTTGGGGGGGAAGAGGGGGAGAAGTTTGCACTGAACCTGTCTGCCAGGATGTTGGCAATGTCTGTGGGTTCAGTGTATTTTTTGTCATTTTGCACTAACTCAGAGCATATCTGGGAGTTTCCACCCAGGTTTCTGACATAACTAAAGAAGGCCTTGTGATTATCTTTAGCGTCTTGTGCAATTTTTCTTTCAAAGCTAGCCTTAGATGATTTTATGAAGGATCGTAGTTTCTTGCTAGTACTGATCAGAGTTGCCTTCCCTTTCAGGGATTTTGGTCTATCATGTAGTAGCTTCCTCCTTCTGTTGTACAGCTTATTTATGGCTGGGGTCCACCAGACAGGTCTCCTGCCCTTGGAGGAGTGTGTCTTGGTTTTATTTGGGATAGCACGATCCATGCATTCCTGTAGGTATCCATAGAATGCATTTGTAAAGGATTCTGTGGTTTGGGCCATATTTTCCACTGGCCCTGGGGCTTTGAAGGATTCCACCTCGGTTTTGAGAAGTTGGAAGTTTGCTTTTGAGAAGTTTTTGACCGTGGTTTCCTTTGCTGGGGGTGGGGATGGGATATGGATGTCCATAGTGATTAATTTATGGTCAGATCTTACCAATGAGGGGTATACCTCTGGTATGGAACATAGAGTCCCCATGTTGGTAATGATCAGGTCCAATATGTTTTCCCCTCTTGTGGGAGTGGTGACCAGTTGTTCCATAGCATTTGAGTTTATAAATTCTAGGAACCGTTGGGCTAGGGTGTTGGGGCTTGAGTAGTGCTCCCAGTCTATGTTTGGGTAGTTAAAGTCACCCAATATAATGGTGTTTGGAGAGACCTTCATATTCTCCAGTGTCTTCAGGAAAGCCGAGTGGGGTTCATGAATTTGGGAGGGTGGTCTGTAGCAGGCTACAAACTGGAAGGCAGTTTTGCCCACTGTTAGTTGCACATGGATGGTCTCAGATGCTTCGTGCAGTGCCACTAGCCTGGAGGTATGGGTATCTTTGATGAATATGGATACTCCCCCTCCTCTTGTGGTTCGGTCCGAGTTTTGGGGCCAAAAAGCATGGTATGAGGTATAGCCTGGTAGTGCTGGGGTGCTCTCGGGAGCCTTGAACCAGGTTTCTGTTACTGCACAGATATCGATATTCTCCATACTGAGGAGAGCCTTGAGTGCGTGCATCTTGATGTTTAGACTTCTGGCATTGAGAAGCATTACCCTTAGTTTCTTTTTCCTTGTGTTGTCTAAGGAGGTGGGTTTGTCTTTTGAGCCTTGCCTAAAAAAGGCACTATGGGGGTGGCAAGAGCCTTGGCCAGTATTCGAAAACCCAGGGGTGACAGGTGCAAGCCGTCTCTAGCAAAGTAACGTGGCTTGTCAAGCATGTCATCCCAGGCAGACAGACACTGGATCCCCTTTGAGTGACACCAATACTTTAGCCAGTTGTTGAAATTGATCATTTTGTCTTTATACTGTGGTATCATTCTTGGTGAGGGTAAGATGCTACTCAAGGTCAGGGTCATACCGGCCTGGGCCACATGATCAGAGAGCTCCTCTATGTCTCTTTTCATGTAATCCAGGGAGGTACTTCTCAGGTCATTCACACCAGCATGGACAATGACGGAGTCATATTTGTACTTGCTTTGGAGTGACCTGAGTGCTTGTGCTATGTGGCGGATCCTGGCACCCGACAGGCAGCTTACAGTGACCTTCTCCTTGTTCAGCCTGGTGAGAGGGACGTCAGTGTGTCTTACGATAGAGTCACCTATTACAAGTGTATTAGGTGTGTTGTTTAACCTTAAGGGCTGTGACTGTGTGGCACACTGACTTTGTGAACTATGTGATACGTGGGTATTGTTGTGGGGTAGCGGTTGCTTGGATGTCAGCTTTGGAGGTCTCTGTTGCTTGGGCAGATTTTTATTTAGAGCCTCCGAGTATGTTTTTGTGTGTTTATGTGTTTGGTTTGCTGTTGCGATAGGTCTGTGTGAGACTGGATTTGTGGTGTGTGTGATTACCTTCTCCTCCAGACTGACCATGCCAGTACTATGTTGAGAGGGCTCAGCCTCCAGTTTGGCTATATAGTTGCATCTCTCACATATATTTGAGCTTGTTGGGAAGAGGAGAGGGTGGTCTGTGTACATAAGGCAGTTGTAACGTTGCCTCAAGATTCCCATATTCACCAGCTGGACTGGAGAGTAAACCTGAAACTGACTATTGGACATGCCAGAATAGTATAAGAAATTACTTTTTGACTTGATCAAAAAGGACCAATAGGGAGCCAAGTACTTAAAGGGAGTATAAGAGGGTGTAGTACTTTAGTTTGTTAGTGCTTACTTATAAGACACTTATCCTAGCTACTGCTGGGTTTTAGAAGGAAAGTAGAGTGCTTACTTTGAGATTTGGAACAGTTCTATGGGAAAAAGTGAAGAGCAGCCTTTGTGGAGCCCAGAATAGTTTAAACCTGATTAAGCGGCGCTACCTGTTGCTGCGCTATGTGCAAAAATGCTCAAAACCGTGCAAAAGAGGGTTTTAAGAGAGGGGGATCAAGGAGTTTGGAATTGACCCAAAATGGCCAATAAAACTACAGTTTCTAGGCAGTAACCACTCCCACAGGGGCAGGCAGGCTGTTCAGTGTTTACCACTGCCACTGATGAACACAGAGACTTCCCTTTAGCCCAAGCAAGCAATGGCCTCCAAGAAACTTACAAACAGTTCAGAACAGCAAATCTGTAACTGAACGTTTTTTAAATTTCAGAAAGTGGGAAAAAAGCAAGATTTTTTTTTGTTTAAAGATAGCAGAAATACACAAGTGTACAAGTTAGAACAGTGCAATAAATGACCCCACACTTGAGTGCTAGGCCAGAGACAGGTAAAATGAAAGTTTTAAGAAGAAAATCTGGATGAATGGATGGGGAAACTGCAAATTCACTCATAGTTTAGCACCCTTGTCCCTTACGGATAGAGGTGAAGTGTAAATGTTCTACTTTCTGGACTATGCTTATTTAAATTACAAGGGCTAAAAAATTCTTGGGAATTTATTTCTAGGATTTTAAAGTTCCTCAGGTATCAATAGCTTAGTAAGTACCTATGAACCTATGAATCTTAACTGTTGAATGCTTTCTCTATATGGCATCCAAGGATGTTAAGCACATATTTAATAAAGATTACTTTACTAGTAAAGATTACCCACACTAAGGGACTGTACGAGCACATCCACTCATGCATGAATCGTGCCATCCAACATAGAACCAAGATGCTCTCCTCCAAAAAAATGAAGCCACTCTGGTGGTCCCCTGCCATAAACAAACTTTACAACAAAAGGAAGAAACTGTTGCAGAAAAGAGGAAAATCCCAGGATGCAAAAACCTCCCTTACCAGCCTCAGTAAGAAGCTGAGATCCATCATAAAATTCTCCAAAGCTAGTTTTGAAAATAAAATTGCCAAAGATTCCGAAGACAACCACAAGGCATTCTATAACTATGTCATGAATCTAAATGGCAATGCTCAGATCTGCTCTGAGCTACAACATCATCATCATCATCATCTTTTGGCTTTTCCCATTAGGGGTCGCCACAGTGGATCATCTCTTTCCATTTCTTCCTATCCTCTGCATCTTGCTGTGTCACACCAACCACCTGCATGTCCACTCTCACCACGTCCATAAACCTTATCTTAGGCCTTCCTCTTTTCCTCTTACCTGACAGCTCCATCCTTAGCATCTTTTTCCCAATATACCCATCATCCCTCCTCAGCACATGTACAAACCAACGCAATCTCGTCTCTTGCTTTGTCTCCAAATTGTCCAACATGAGCTGACCCTCTAATGTACTGATTCCTAATCCTATCCATCCTAGTCACACCGAGTGCAAATCTTAACATCTTTAACTCTGCCACATCCATCTCTGACTCCTGCCTTTTTGTCAATGCCACTGTCTCCAACCCATATAACATAGCTGGTCTCACTACCCTCTTGTAGACCTTCCCTTTCACTCTTACTGGTACCCGTCTGTCACAAATCACTCCTGACACTCTTCTCCACCCATTCCACCCTGCCTGTACTCTCTTCTTCACCTCTCTTCCACATTCACTATTACTCTGAACTGTTGATCCCAAGTACTTAAACTCGTCCACCTTTACCAGCTCTACTCCCTGCATCCTCACCATTCCTCTACCCTCCCTCTCATTTACACATATATTCTGTCTTAGCCCTGCTGACCTTCATTCCTCTGCTCTCTAGAGCATATCTCCACCTCTCCAGAGTCTCCTCAACCTGATTCCTACTCTCACTACAGATCACAATGTCATCTGGAAACATCATAGTCCACGGGGCCTCCTGTCTGATCTCATCTGTCAACCTGTCCATCACCACTGCAAAAAAGAAAGGACTCAGAGCTAATCCTTGATGTAATCCCACCTCCACCTTAAACGGATCTGTCACTCCCACTGCAGTCCTCACCACTGTCACACTACCCTCGTACATATCCTGTACCACTCTTACATACTTCTGTGCCACTCCCGACTTCCTCATACAATACCACAACTCTTCTCTAGGCACCCTGTCATATGCTTTCTCCAAGTCTACAAAGACACAATGCAACTCCTTCTGACCTTCACTGTATTTCTCCAATAACACTCTCAGAGCAAACATCGCATCTGTAGTGCTCTATCCTGGCATGAAACCATACTGCTGATCACTAATCATCACCTCCCTTCTTAACCTAGCTTCTACTACTCTCTCCCATAACTTCAAGCTGTGACTGATCAATTTTATCCCTCTGTAGTTACTGCAGCTCTGCACATCACCCTTATTCTTAAAGATAGGTACCAAAACAATTTTTCTCCACTCCTCAGGCATCCTCTGACTTTCCAAAATTTCATTAAACAATCTTCACCCCCTAAATGGCCCATCTCAATACCGGAAGATTGCCAAAACCACACAGGTAAAAAACGCACTCTCCAAAGCTACAAATACAGCATCCATGGGATCAGATGATATCCCGGGCTGTGTACTTCATGAACTACAAAATGAACTGGCACCTCACCTAAGTGTCATGTTTAATCATAGCCTCACCTCAGGTGTCATGCCCACTGAGTGGCGCACAGCTACAGTTATCCCACTCCACAAGGGGGATCCATCTTGGATCCCGGGAACTACCACCCCATTGGTCTGACGAGCCTGATCTGCAAGGCCATGGAACGTATTATCATGGAACTTATAAACAAAGACATTGGCAACCTTCAAACACTGGACCCCACCCAGTTTGGGTTTGTGAAGGGCCGATTTTGTCTCCTGAACCTGCTTGACTTCTTTGAATCAGTCTCCAGAGCCGTGGACGAGGGTAAGGCGGTCCACACAGCCTATCTGGACCTTGCCAAGGCCTATGACACCATCCCCACACTCTGGAATCATAGATAAACTTACTAAGCTGGGCATTAATCCCTACATTATTCAATGGTTTGCCAACTGGCTTACCGACAGAACCCACACTACAAAAGTAGCTGACTCCAAATCCAGCTCCAGACAAGTGACAAGTGGAGTACCTCAGGGTTCCTGGGACCACTCTTGTTTGACATCTACTCCTCTGAAGTACAGGCCAATACTAAGGGACTCTGGCTAACAAAGTTTGCAGATGACTGCAAACTTGGAGCCATTATTGAATCTCCAAATGATGTGGATACTGTACAAAAGGGCCTTACAGAAACAGATGCCAGAGCCATGGGCTCAAGCTCAATGCCAAGAAATGTATAGTTATCCCCTTTGGGGAAAAAACATGTACCCGTGAATTACCACATAGGTGGCAGTACACTAAACACCGAAAGTGTGATAAGAGACTTAGGGACATAGGTGGACAGTGGTCTCACCTTCGATAACCACATCACCACAACAGTCAGGAAATCCTCCCATGTGGAACACCTCATCACTAAGGGTTTTTCATCCAGAAAAAAAGGAGGTCATTGTCCCACTGTACTCATCCCTCATTAGACCCCATTATAGAATATAATGCCTCATTTGGTATGTATCTCTCAAGACACCTGCAACAACTGGAAAGGCCGCAGAAATACCTCACTAAAAGAATCAGAGGCCTAAAGCAGATGCCCTATGCTGACCGCCTTAAAAAACTCCAGCTATACTCTGTCCCATATCGTCTACTCAGAGGCGATTTGGACATGCTACACTTAAAGAAATCTCAATCCCTCAGAGCCACATGTTCCAGGGATCTAAACCTTGTCATCAGAATAAATAAAACATGCTGGAGGAATAGGTTCCTGACCCAGAGGCTCCCCAGACTCTGGAATAGACTGCCCAGACATGTCAAGCTGAGAGCCTCTTTGGCCCTCTTCAAAAGGAACCTTGACGATTGGATGGGAGAAAGGAAATTCACCCCGGGGATCAGGTCAGTCACTCTGCTAGACAGGGGTCCAGGGAAGTAAATAGTGTGGGAAGAAATAGCCAGGGAATTGTTATGGCTAGGCTTGTATAGGCCCTAGGGCCGATAGCCTAGTACCAACCTATGAACCTATTACTTGAGAAATACTGCACCTTTGCAATGAAACTGGTCTGCTTTCCTTCTAAGGTGTGTGGAGCACAGATACTTCATACATGCCACATTCTATGATGTTGCTTTTGACCTTATTTCTGCAAAGAAATATAAATCATTATTTTCAGCTTCATTATTTAATTATTTAGGGGTTGCAGTAGTTAGTCTTGTCGCCTCACAGCAAGAGGTTCTTTGGTTCGATTCTCGGTTGGAGTTCCTTCTGTGTTGAGTCTGCATGTCCTCCCTATGGTCGAGCGAACTCTAAAGACATGCAGGTAGGTGCGTGAGTGTGTGTGTACCTTCTCTGATGGTTTGGTGCCAGGCTGGCAACTCGACACAGTAAAACTTCATTGCCAATCAGTAGTGGACCAGTGATCCGCTGTGGCAACCACTAAACGGGAAACCATGAAAGTCTTTTTTATTTTCAGCTTCATTATTTATCAGCTCTGCTTTTTATTTAGAATGTATAGAACATTATCACTTCCACTACTAACATTATATTTGACAGTGGCCTTTCTGTAGTTTGCTGGATGCTTCTATTCATATTCGTGGGGTATTGTTTTCTTCTTACATACATTCTCCATTCTCACAGGTTATTACTAGGCAGTTTATCTGGAAGATCAGTTGTAGCCTAGCCATTGCAGTTCCCATTACTTTCCCTTTCTGTAAGGGTTTGAGGGGTGATATTGGGGATATATTTGTGGTTAGATATGCATTCATCCAGGTTGTGTTTGAATAGGATAACAGAACCCAGTGCATGTCTCTGTTTTACAGAAAGTACTTACATTAATTCCAAGCAACTCGGTTAACATTACCAAGTTGCTTACTGACTTCAAGTTGTATATAAGGAAACTAAATTTGTAATACGTCATGGATGATGTTTCAGTGCCGGACACCCCACTTGATCATTTAAAGAAACTAAGTATGTTTAATCCTACAGTCAATGGCACCCTTCAAGCATTCAGCAACACCTGTGTTGGTGAGCTGCTGGCCAATTTAGCTTCAAGACCCAGATATTACAAACTGAATGCCACTGAAAGGATTGCATTGAAAGATCTTTCTAGTAATAGAAATTTAAGGATCATAAAGGCGGACAAGGGTGGTATGTTGGTCTTTATGAATAACAATGACTACAACCATGAGATTCAAAATTTGCTTATGGATGAATCAAGTTACAGAAATGTTTCCAGGGAAACCATTGTGAGGAGTTTTTCCACTGTTGGTCACACGCTGTCCGAGTCTATGTCATATAATCAAACTGTGTTAAGTCTAAATACCATAACATCAAACTGCAAACTCCAAAATGTAATAAGTCCGAAAACTCAAAACTACGAAAAATGGAACACAGAAAAGCAACAGTTGGCCAGCTTCACATCCGTACGATAACATAACACAGAAACACTTCGTACTATTACTAATGTGAGGGGCTGTGCTCCCCCACCCCCTACTTAAATATACCAACTCCGAGATCGCACCACAGTGGAGACTTCATGCATATGCATGCTTGGGCCAACTATAATCATTCGGAGTTCCGAACTTCGAAGCTTTGAGTTTTTAAACTCATTACACTTTGGAGTTTTCGGTTCGATATTGTGGTATTCTGACTTCTCAAAGTTCGACATTATGACATAAACCCCGCTGTCAGATTTATACAATTATGGCCAACTGGACATGGACACCTACACCTATCTTCAAGTGGATTTTCCCAAAATGGCACTTTTGTTTTGGATATCAAAGGTTCATAAAGACAGGAATAAACCTCCTTTCAGGCAGATTGTATTAGCAGCATACTCAAAGACTTAGCCAATTTCCATTTTTTGGACTACATCTTAAACCTGATAGCACAGAGTTCACAGTACTACTTATGGGAGTCCTGCCACCTGCTGGAGCTTCTTAATGATTTTCCTGTTGGTGACTTTAATTTTGGTCACCCTGTACACCTGTATTCCACAAGAGGATGGAGTAGAGTTTTTAATGAATTATTTGGTAGCTCACACCACTTTTGGGGTAGACAAGATCGACATGATTTGTTCCCGTATGGACTTGGTCCTTGATAATAACTATTTCTACAAACAGACATTGGGAGTATCCATGGGGGCAAGGGTTGCCCATTTTCACAAACTTGGTCATAGCTATGTGGGGAGAAAATTTCTTGGTGAGACATCGTTTAGCAGAAAAAAAAATTGTTCCACAGGTGGTAGATAGATGATCTCTCTTTTTTTTTCCTCTGGAGTGGAACTCGGGATGACTGTAAGTGCTTTGTGGAATACATCAACAAGAGCACTGATTGTTTGTGGTTTACCAACATCAGTGGTTTTGGTGATAGTTTGGACTTCCTTGACCTAAGTATTACTTGTGATACCACATCTCATTCCTTTGTGAGCAAGGTCTTTTGTAAGGAGACCTTTGTTTACCAGAACTTTCACAAGGACAGTTTACACCCCTCCCACATGAGAAGAGAGGTGGTCAAAGGGCACATGATCAGACTGAGTAGACTCATCGTAGATTAGTTCAAATTTTTGCAAGAGCTGATCAAGTTAAAGGCTTTCTTCATTATCAGGGGTTATAATTCGGAATGGTTCAATGTCATCAAAAGTGAGGTTTTGAATAGACAGTATTTAAACATTTCTGCTAGTCAGGCCCCTAATGTCTATCCTGATGTCTCCAAAGAAAGTTTTTGTTTGTCTTTTCCTATTCCAATTTGTAATGAGATGTGGTTGATTAAGAACTTAATACAAGAAAATTGGAAGGTCATTTTGGGAAATATAGACTTGTATAAAGTCTTGGGTGACAAACCTAGGTTCACCTTTAAGAAAGCTGTTAATTTTAAATCTATGTTTGAACATAATAATTCCTGTCCTGAAATTGTACCTACAAGGAAGGGTACCTTAGGTACCTGCTGTTATGTTTTTTTGTAAGCAATGTAGGTTTATTAATTAATCATCCTCCATATGTTTGAAACACTGTACTGTAGTGGTTTGGGCAAGGGGACATTTTAGCTGCATTTCAAAAAATGTAGTTTATGCAGCTTTATGTCATTCCTGTAATGCATTTTACATTGGCAAGACTGTCAGATGTTTGAACAAATGGATTTAGGAGCATGTTTTAGCTGTTAGGGAAAATGACCACAAAAATGCATTAGCCAAACATGTTGCTATTTGCAGGGATTTTAAGAAGTTTTTCTTTTGTGTAATTGATTCTGTTAATTCTGACTGTTTACTGGTGACTACAAAGTTTGTTTAGAATGTAGGGAAAGCACTTCACAGATTAGACTGTGGGAGATAGAGCTCCAAGTCTCAATGAAAAATTAACATTAAATGTTTTTTACAAGTTTGCACTACTTACCCTTTTTTAAGGGTTTGAGGGGGGTGACATTGGTGATGTATTTCTGGGTAGCTATGCACTCATCCATGTAGTGTTTGAACAGCGTAACAGAACTACTTTGTTTATTCTAAAGAATAGGTCCATTGCAGAGGAGAAATTCTTTGTGAGAGGTATCAGTCCAGGAGGTTCAGTTTATGTTGCAATGGAGTGTATGGTCTTTAGTACTGGTGTTCATTGTATTGTCAGTTTTGTGTATATGAAGGAGGTCACTCAGGACAGGGTCTTCTTAATCTGACTAGTCTACTGTGCAAAGCCATGGAACAGATCATCATGGAAATGATCATCAAAGACATTGGCAACATACAGACACTGGATCCATCCCAGTACAGTTTTGTTAAAGGTAGGTCATGCTTACTTAACCTGATAGACCTCATTGAGAAGGCCACTAAGGTAGTGGATGAGGGTAAAATGTCCATATTGCCAACCTAGACGTGGCTAAGGCATTCAGTACAATACCTCTGGTATTATTGACAGACTCACTGAACTAAGCATAAATCCCAACATAACTTGCTGGATTACCAGCTTGCTCACAGATAGGACCCAAGAAGTCAGGATTGGTGAGACCACCTGCACAGGAGACTGGTCATCAGCAGAATACCTTAGGGCGCAGTGCTGGGCTCACTCCTATTTGGCATCTACTTTTCAGAGGTCAACGCTAATGTCAAGGGTCTTGGCTCACCAGGTTTGAAGATGACTGCTGATTGGGAGCTGTCATTTATTCTCCCTGTGACACTGACATCTTGCAAGAGGATCTAACACAGGCAAGTGACGGCTGCTCAGACCACAGATTAAAACTTCATGCCAAGCAGTGCACTACAGTTCCTTTTGGGAAAATATCCACACAGGTTAATTACTCCACCGATAAGACACCCCTAAGAATTAACCTAGTAGTTTGGGATCTGGAATGTATATAGAGCAGTAATCTGGCCTTTGACTAACACATAGCCAAGGTAGTAAGAAAATCTTTCTCTGGTGCCCAACTTATAAGTAAGTGTATGACATTCAGGTTCAAGGAAGTTATAGTACCACTTTAATTGGCTTTTATCAGATGCATCATTGAGTACAATGCCCACTTTGGCATGTACTTTACCAGGCATATGTAACAGAATGCCCATAGAGGTTCCTTATCAAGAAATTCCAGGGTATTAACACATTATCCTACACAGATTACCTTAAAGCCCTGTCTAGACTCAGTCTTTTTACAGGTTACTGAGAGGCAATCTATGCCTGTCCTATAAGGCATCTTCAGAGCCAGTTCTGATAGAACTTTTGCACATCTGCAAAATGAGTAGCACCAGAAACACCAAATCCGAGGGTTTAAACTTTGCTTGTGACATAAATAGATCATTCTGTTGAGGCAAATGTGTGTCTCAAAGGATCCCCACACTCTGGAATAGGCTTTCCATCCATCTGAAGCATAGTCATCCCTAACCCTTTTCAAATGAAACCTTGACCACTGGATGAAATATTGAAAGATTGCCCCGATCTGACAGCCATGTTTCTGATAGGGAATATTTACTGCCTCTGTCTAACTAACATAACCCCCACTAAACCTTTAGCAGCCTAACATACACCTCCAAATAGATGCTCATGTTACATGGGGACACAGTTGGGTGAGGCTGTTTGGCTAGGCTTATAAGGGCCCTGGTGATCGTTAGTCTAGTACATACCTATGAACCTTTGAGGCCTTGTAGGCCAGGCAGACATCAGCCCTAGGTAGCAATGCCAGCCCTCAGTTTTTTTTCCAGACTATCCGGAAATCAAACTGATTCTCCGGTAGTCCGGAAAACACTGTACAAACTCCGGTATTCTGTTTCAAAAAGGAAACAGACTATCAGAGTTCGTAAATCGGCTGATTTACTATGCTTTTTTTACAAAAAAAATAGTAAATCAGCCGAAAGCAGGAAGCAGGAATGGAAAAAAGAGGGCGTTCCTCGCCAAGTGATGTCATCGCAGCATCACAAAATGGGTGGAATGTGGGTGGGAGAGGGGGTGGGATGGGTGGGGTTATTGGTGACATGAGGAGTGTGGCTTTACTCCGGTTTTAGCCACGATGAAAGGTGGCAACCCTAGCCCTAGGACATCTGAGACAGAAAAGAGAGAGCTTTAAGGCATCCTACAGATGTACAGGAACTCGGGCCATTGATTATCTGTGTGCATAATTTTTTTTTCAAGTTGGATCATATGTATAGACAGGTAAATGCCAAAGACAGTATTGGGCTCAGTTATGGCCCTAATAAGGGAGAAGTAGAGAGGTATAATGACCTCCTTGGATCTGGATCCGGAAGACATATCATTAGTAGTCAGCTGGATTAAGCAGAAAAACTTCCTAATAACTATAGTTACATGATGGTTGAAAGAGAGTTCTTTGTCAGCAAATATGTTCCTGTGTATGTAAACATTGTCTTTTTGTTTTTTCAGGAGAGGTACCGTTAATGTGGTAGGGAATTAATGATGGCACCAATTTGCAATCAGCCGTAAACTTAATTGTCCAAAATCCTTTGACATCAGTTATGAAGCCAGAGAAGCAGAAACCAAAATGGATCAGTCCCAGTACCAAGCCCTGGGGGCAGCAAGCCTTTTCAAGAAGAGCGTGCCTCCAGCCTTAATTTTATGGGTTCTGCCTATGTCATTTTGCTATTAATTTGCTAACAAACTTGTTAGAGAAAAGGTAAACTCTTATCTAAGATGCCAGAGTGAGGACTAATGTCAAAAGCTTTGTCAAGTCGAGGTAAGTTGCATATACAGTCATGACGTTGTTAAAGGCCCTTATTGACTCTTTCAAAGAAGTTAACTAGGTTAGACAGGATCTCCCCTTCTCAAACCAAAACTGATTTGGGTTAAACAATTTTAGGCTGCCAGTGTCTATCTTTATGAGGTCCATAATGATGCAATCCATTGTATTTGCAGGTGAGGCTTATGGGTCTGAAATTACTGAGTTTAGTGGTGGGAACTCCCTTGTATCAGAGGATAACCACTGCAGGTCTGCAAGCCTCAAGCATAAAGACAGACGAGGAGTTGAAATTTAACAGATAGTGGAATGGGTCAATAAGACCACTTTGTATTGGCAGGAAAGCTCCCTGGCATGTTGCCAGGCCCAAGTGAACTTCCAGGAGATCCTTTAGGATTTGTTCAGAGTGATTTTGGGAGGACATCAATGGGTAAAATGTTTTAAGTAGATGGGGAAATGGGAGTGGAAATTGCAACTGAATTTGGCTGCTGGTATTCCAGCTCTGTTTTCAGAGGCAGAGTATGTGAGCAATTTTGTGTCAATTCTGAGCACTGCTGAATGTTGCTTGGAAGGTCTTTGACACAGGAGTTATTTTTAATTGGTACTTGGTTTTATAAGATTTGATTTTGTACTAATCTTTTTGTTTTACTTTTTGAGTTTTTCACCCTTGGAGTTGTACAGTCATGGGTGAGGGGTGCGCGTATTTAATTAGTGATGAGTGGAAGGTGAAAGCAATTCCCACACGGAGTGTATTAAGGAGTGTGCCCTAAACTTCACAACTAAGGTGAGAAACATGTGGAGATGGCCCCGTAGCACCTGGTACAAGCACAGAAGCAGTACAGTCTGGTACGAAACTGTAGTTGTAGAACATTCTTTTGGACAGCAGGTGATGGTGCTTATTCCTGTTAGATACAACAAGCTGTAGGCAGTCTTGGAGGTTCTTTTTAGCACTGTGAAAAAGGTGAGTGATATCACCTGCATGATAGAGTTACAAAGCTGGAGGCCAAAACACAAACTGTACCATATTAACATGATAAAGCCCTATGATGAAAGAGAGGCCCTGGTATTCAATATAGGCTGTGGCGTACAGGAGGAACCAGTCGGGGACCAGGTGGTAGATCTCCTTAGTGTGGCTCAATCTGACAATTTGGGAGATGAGGTAGCTCTGTTTTTGCACCTGTGTCTTACCCGTGTTCAGGAAATCCAAGCAGTGTTGCAGGAATTTGGGAATATGTATACTGATGATCTGAGGTGTATCCCACCTAGTGAAGCATTGTGAATACATGATCCCAATGGTCAGTCAAACACAGTCCTTACATGGTGCCTGAAAGAGGCAAACCATGACAGAGGAACTGCAGGACATGTTGGAACTGGGGGTGATCGAGGAGTGTAACAGTCCGTGTTTCTGTTAATTGGTGCTGGTGCCACAGAAAGATGACAGCACCAGGTTCTTTGTGGACTACAGAACAGTTGCAATGATGGAGGCGCTTACCCCATGAACCCAAGATCAGGACAGATGTGGGCAGCTTGGTGGGTTAAGTATCTAATCACTACTGATTTGACTAAGGTTTACTGGCAAGTACCCGTGATACTTGCAGCCAGGGTTAGGTCAGTATTTGTGATCCCATTTGAGTTATACGAGTTCTCTATAATTCCCCAGCAACATTGCAGATACTGGCAGATTGCATCTAGCAGGAGCCTTTGCGTACCTGTTTTTCACTGCCATCTGCAGACAGTCATGGACAGAACATGCTCAGTATGTCAGGGAGGTGTTTGGCAGACTGTAAAGGCAGGACTTACTCTCAAGACTAACAAGTGTCAGATGAGTATGGCAGAGGTACCTTATCTGCATCGTATAGTAAGTAGTGCTAAGATTAGCCAAAACCAACCAAGGCTGAAGCTGATTGGGCATAGTCCATTCCTACTACCAAGAAACAGATGAGAGCATTTGTAGGGACAATGTGGTACTGTAGAAGGTTTGTTCACCATTATAGTACAGTAACTACTCCCATTACAGAGCTTATCAGGAATAATCGACCAGATAAGATTGGACTGCATTTTGTAAGCAGGCATTTCAGATGTTCAGAGGGTTTGAGCGGACCCCTCTACTAGCTAGTTTTATGTATAGTCAGTAATTCATTGTGTAGGAGGCTGCTTCCAACTAGGGTTTGTAGAAACTAATTAGCAAGGTTTCCTCAGAGGGAAGAGACCTAAGCCACAAGTTTACCCCAGGGAGGAATCTTTTTGTTTAACAGCTTTGTTAAATTATTACTTAAGACACAGGCACACACTCATTACTAGGAAAGAAAACAAACCATATTAACATTTTTCATTTTCTTGCATTACACATTTTATATAATTTCTTTTTCTTTTTAACAATTATCATTCGCTCCATCATTACATACATTGCTCACTTCCTGCCTTCCCCTTAAACTGCATTCCTGTACCTAAGAATGATTCTATGTGTGTGCCCACAAATTCTGTTTATTTATATGCAATTTGCTTCCCTTTCTAAGGATCCTACCTCCAGTTCTTTTATCCCCTTTAGTATATTCACTACTTCAGTTGCATTTGGCTTAGATTTTGTTGCCTATTTTCTAGTAATTGCATTTATGGCATTAAATAGCATTAAACTTGGTAAGGCCTGTACTTCTGAGAAGTATATGCTGAACAGTAGGGGTCCCAGGACCGAGCCTTGCGGGATACCACTTGTGACTGGTTTAGAGTCGGACCTGGAGCCTGCTATTCTTACCATGTGAGTTCTGTCTGTAAGCCAGTTGGCAACCCATCTCATGACGTAGGGGTTTATGTTCAGGCTGGTGAGTTTTTTTGTAATACCCGAGTGGGGAATGGTGTCTAAAGCCTTGGTGAGGTCAAGGTAGGCTGTGTGAACCACCTTTCCCTCGTCTATGGCCTTGGTAACTGTCTCGAGGAAGTCCACCAGGTTTAGTAGGCATGATCTGCCCTTAACAAAGCCGAACTGGGTTGGGTCAAGTGTTTGGAGGCCCTCCATGTTTTGTTACTGAGTTCCATTATACGCTCCATAGCCTTGCAGACCAGGCTAGTCAGGCTTGTGGGGTGATAGTTACCAGGGTCAGTTGTGGCCCCTTCTTTGTGGAGAGGAATAACCGTTGCTGTACGCCATTCTGTGGGCATGTAGCCTGCACAGAGACTGAGGTTGAACAGCGTGTTTAGGTGGGGGGTTAGTTCGGTCTGTAGTTCATGCAAGATGTAGCCTGGGAAACCATCTGGTCCCATTGACGCTGTGTTTATGGCTTTTGAAAGGGCTGTTTTCACCTGTGCGTCTGTGATTTTTGGGACACTACACTTAGGTTCATAGGTTCATAGGTTCATACTAGGCTATCTGCCCGAGGGCATTTACAAGCCTAGCCCATAGTTTTGTGGCTTACGCCACCCCTTTAGTATGGGGAACTATACCCATTATTTTGCTGTGCCTCTGTTGAGCAGTGACACTGAGGTAATCCCTGGGGTATATCTGCGATCTCCCATCCATTGGTCAAGATTTCTCTTGAACAAGGCCAGCGAGGTGCTCTGCCTCACATATACCGGGATTTTATTCCACAGCATAGGGAGTCTTTGGGTGATGAATCTATCCCTCCAGCACGTCCTATTAATAGCAGTGTTGAGGTTTAAGTCTCCCGCCCTTGTGGCTCTGACGGATCTAGATTTTTTGAGGTGAAGCATATTCATCAAATCTGGGTTTGACATGGCCTTGTATGTTAGGCAAAGGTCACCTCTGAGCAGCGGTAGCGACTGAATAGAGCTGGAGTTCTTTCAGTCGGGCAGCATAGGACAGATGTTTGAGACCCTTTATCCTTTTGGTGAGGAACTTTTGTGGCCTCTCCAGCTGCTGCAAGTGTCGGGTCAGATACATTCCGAATGGGGCATTGTACTCAATCATTGGTCTGATGAGTGATGAGTATAGGGAGACTATGACCTCCCTTGATCTAGATGAGAATCCCTTCATGATAAGGTGGGCAATGTAGAAGGTCTTCCTAACTACTTTAGCTACATGGGTGTCGAATGACAGACTACTATCAACCTGGGTCCCCAGGTCCCTGATAACTTCTTCTGTGCTCAGTGGATTGCCACCTATTTGGTAGCTAGGGGTAACCTTGTTTTTCCCGAAGGGTATGACTATGCATTTTTTTGGCATTTAACTTTAGGCCATGGCTCTGGCACCAGTTATCCGTTTCTGTGAGACCCTTCTGAAGGATATCTGTGTCAGATGTGTTTTCTACTATGGCGCCCAGTTTGCAGTCATCTGCAAACTTTGTCAGCCATAACCCTCCTGTGTTTGCTTGTACTTCGGAAAAGTAGATGCCAAACAAGAGTGGGCCCAGGACTGAGCCCTGTGGTACACCACTTGTGACAGGCTTTGAGTCTGACATGGCGCCAGCAACTCTGACCCTGTGGGTTCTGTCACTCAGCCAGTTTGCAACCCATCTTGTGATGTATGGGTTAACATTTAAGCTGATGAGTTTTTCAATGATACCCGAGTGGGGTATTGTATCGAAGGCCTTCGCCAGATCGAGGTAGGCTGTATGGACTGCCTTTCCCTCATCAATGGCTTTGGCGACTGTTTCGTAAAAGTCAACCAAGTTTAGAAGGCATGATCTGCCTTTGACAAAGCCAAACTGGGATGGATCCAAAGTCTGCAAATTCCCTATGTCTTTATTTATGAGGTCCATTATGATCCTCTCCATGGCTTTGCAGATAAGGCTTGTCAAGCTAATGGGCCGGTAATTTCCAGGGTCGGTGGAGGCACCGCCTTTGTGAAGTGGGACCACAGTTGCAGTGCACCACTCCCTGGGTATGTATCCAGAGGTAAGACTATGATTAAACAGCTGTCCTAGCTGTGGGTTTAATTCCTCGTTGAGTTCGTGGAGCACACAGCCGGGGACACCATCAGGTCCCATGGATGCTGTGTTTTTTGCTTTGGAGAGAGCAGTTCTCACTTGGGCGTTGGAGATGTTTGGGGGCTGCAATCGCTGGTATAGATATCTCTCCTTTGGGGAGGGGAGAAGTTTGCACTGAACCTGTCAGCCAGTATGTTGGCAATGTCTGTAGGATCAGTAATCTTCACATCATTTTGAACTAGTTCTGAGCATATCTGGGAGTTTCCTCCCAGGTTTCTAACATAGCTAAAGAAGGCCTTATGATTGTCTTTTGAGTCTTTAGCTATTTTTCTCTCAAAATTTGCTTTGGATGATTTTATGAGAGCTCTTAGTTTTTACTTATAGTGATCAAGGGTGTCTTACCTTTTAAGGATTTTGCTCTATCTTGTAGTAGCTTCCTCCTTTTGTTGTAGAGTTTGTTTATGGCTGGGGTCCACCAGACTGGACGCTTGCCTTTGGTACAAAGAGTCTTTGTTTTGCTTGGGATTGCCTTATCCATGCAGTCCTGCAGGTGCTGGTAGAAGGCATCTGTAAGTGATTCAGCGGCTTGAGTACTGTTTTCCCGGCTCGGGGCCTTAAAGGAGACCACACTAGTCTTTAGAAGTGTGAAGTCGGCTTTCAGAAGTTCTTTACTGTGGTCTTTTTATTTCAGGTGGGGTGGGTTGAGGACCTCCAGCGAGATTAGTTTGTGATCTGATCTCACCAGTGAGGGGTATACTTCTGGTGTTGAACATTGTGCTCCCATGTTCGTGATGATGAGATCAAGTATGTTTTCTCCTCTTGTGGGGATGGTGACTAGTTGTTCCATGGCATTTGAGTTTATGAATTCCAGGAACTTTTGGGCTAGGGTGTTTGGGCTTGAGTAGTGTTCCCAGTCTATATTAGGGTAATTGAAGTCACCTAGTATGATGGTGTTTGGTGATACATTTATCCCCTCTAGTGTTTTCAGGAAGGCCATGTGAGGTTCCTGAGTTTGTGAGGGTGGCCTGTAACATGCTACAATTTGCAGAGCAGTCTTGCCTATGGTTAATTGCACCTGGATGGTCTCCGATGCATCGTGCGTTGCCACCAGTCTTGAGGTGTGGGTGTCTTTGATGAATATGGATACCCCCCCTCCTTTCTTGGTATTGTCCGGATTTGGGGGCTGGAATGCATGATAAGAGGTAAAACCTGATAGTGCTGGGGTGCTCTCAGGAGCCTTGAACCAGGTTTCTGTCACTGCACAGACATCGATGTTCTCCATACTGAGAAGGGCCTCGAGTGCGTGCATTTTGAGATTTAGACTTCTGGCATTGAGCAGCATTACTTTTCTGGTATTGTTGTGGGCCCTTTTAGCAGTGAGAGAGGGGGTGAAGTTTGCACTGAATATATCTGCCAGGATGTTGGCAATATCAGTAGGTTCAGTATATTTTGTGCTATTTTGCACTAGTTCAGTGCATATCTGCGAGTTTCCACTTAGATTCTTAACATAGCTAAAGAAGGCTTTGTGGTTCTTTTGAATTCTTGGCTATTTTTCTTTCGAAGTTAGCCTCAGATGATTTCATGAGGGACCTCAGTTTCTTGCTGAAACTGATCAGGGATGTCTTTCCTTCTTGGGATTTGCTTTTTTTTCTGAACTAGTTTACTACTTCCATTGTATAGCCTATTTATTGCAGGGGTCCACCAAACTGGTTTCCTTCTCTTGGAGGAGTGAGTCTTGGTTTTGCTAGGGATGGCACGATCCATGCATCCTTTTAGGTGCTCATAGAGTGCATTTGTTAAGGTTTCTGCATCTTGGGCAGCGTTATCCTTTAGCATGGGGGCTGTGAAACTTACCACCTCTGTCTTAAGTAAGGTGAAGTTTGCTTTAGAAAAGTTTTTTACTGTGGTTTCCTTAGTTGGAGGTGGTGGTGGGGTGTGGACATCCAGAGTGATTAGTTTATGGTCTGATCTAAGCAGTGACTGGTTGACCTCCGGTATGGAATACCTGTCGCCCATGTTGATGATGACCAGGTGCAGTATGTTTTCACCTCTGGTACGGGAGTTTACCAGCTAATCCAGGGCATTTGAGTTGATGAATTCCAGGAAGCGCTGAGCCTGGGAATTTGTACTCGAGTAGTTTTCCCAGTGAATGGTAGGGTAATTGAAATCGCCCAGTATCTGGGTGTTTGGTAGGACCTTCATGTTTTCCAGTGTCTCCAGAAAGGTGGAGTTGTGGTCCTGGGTCATGGAAGGATGATGTGTAGCAGGCCACAATTTGCATTGCAGATTTGCCCGATGTTAGTTGCACATGGATGATCTCAGAGGTATCATGCTGCGCCACTAACCTGGAGGTGAAGGTATCCTTGATGAATATGGATACACCCCCTCCTTTTGTGTTTCGGTCCATGTTCTTTGGCCGAAACGTGTGGTATGAATTGTAGCCCGGTAGTGCTGGGGTGCTCTCTGGAGCCTTGAACCAGGTTTCAGTTACTGAACAGATGTCGACGTTCTCCATGCTGAAAAGTGCTTTGAGCGCGTGCATTTTGAGATTTAAACTCCTGGTGTTGAGTAGCATAACCCTCAGTTTTTTGTTAATTGTGCTGTTTACGGAGGTGGGTTTGACTTTTGAGCCTTGCCTAAAAAAGGCACTATGGGGGCAGCAAGAACCTTGGCCAGTATTTGAAAGCATAGGGGTGACAGGTGCAATCTGTCTCTTGCGAAGCAATGCGGCTTGTCGAACATGTCGTCTCAGGCTGACTGACACTGGATCCCCTTTGAATGACACCGGAAGCTTAGCCAGTTGTTGAAATTGATTTTTTCTATATACTGAGGTATCATTATTGGTGAGGGCAGGATGCTACTCAGGGTCAGGGTCATACCAGCCTGGGCTACATGATCAGAGAGCTCTTCCATGTCTCATTTCATGTAGTCCAGGGAGGTACGTCTCAAGTCATTCACACCAACATGAACAATGACAGAGTCATATTTGTACTTGTTCTGGAGTGACCTGAGTGCTTGTGTTATGTGGAGGATTCTGGCTCCCGACAGGCAGCTAACAGTAACCTTCTGTTTGTCCAGCCTAGTGAGTGGGACATCAGTGTGCCTGACTATAGAGTCACCTATTACTAGTGTGCTCGGTATGTTATTTTGCCTTAAGGGCTGTGATTGTGTGGCACACTGATTTTCTGTTTTATGTGTTGTCTGGTTTGTGACGGGAAGTGCAGGTTGTTTGGGTGTCTGCTTTGGAGGTCTCTAATGCTTTTGCAGGTTTTTATTTAGAGCCTCCGAGTATAATTTTGTGTATTTAGGTGTACTTTTTGCCAGTGCTGTTTTAGTAGGTCTTTGTGCAGCTGGAGTTGTGGTGCAAGTGTTAACCTTCTTCTCTTGACTGTCTGTTCCAGTCTTGGGTGGAGACAGCTTAGCTTCCAGTTTGGCTGTATAATTGCATCTCTCACATATGTTAGTGTTTTGTGGTGGGAGGAGAGGGTTGTCTGTGTACATGAGGCAGTTGTAACATTGCCTCAGGATACCCAGATTCTCCAGCTGGACTGGAGAGTGCACCTGAAGTTGCCCTTTGGTCATGCCTGAATAGTAGGGTGAGCTGCTTAGTCGCTTGGTTGGTGAGGGGTGAATAAAGAGCCTTGCCCTGCTGGGCAATCAGTGTCAGGTTATATTAGTTATTGCTATTAGGTCTGAGCAAGTGCTGGGCTGTAAGATGCTTTTTGAGTGCTTAGGTTGAGAGTTAGACTAGTTTCAAGGGAAAAACTGAAGAGGAGACTTAGTGGAACCGGGAATAATTTAACCGTAGCTAACTGGCACTGCCACGAGTATGCAAAACTCTGCAAACATGGTTTTTACAGCAGGGAAATGAAAGAGAGAGAAATTAGCCCAAAATGGCCAATAAACTACTAACTTCTTGGCTGGGACCACTCCTCCATGGACAGATAGGCTGCTCAAAGCTCCCCTCTCTCACAGGTAAACAGAGAAGCTTCATTCTATCCAGGTAAGGTATGGGCAACTCAGAAACTAGTATCACAACCTTGAATTTGGCACTACCCTGAAAACTGGACTATACTAGCTGAGAAAGGTGGGAAACGATTTTTTTTTTTTTTTGAAAAGATAAGGCAAAAATAAGACTGCAAAGTAAAAAAAAGAAGGTGGTGTTGCTATCCTTTATAAAGAAGGGCTACAAATATCTATACTAGATCTTGGTTCCTCTTCTGAAAACAATGCAGAAATCATTAGCACTAGACTTTAACTTAATCCCAGCAAATTCCTAAATATAATATGTATCTACTTGCCTCCTGGTAACAACATCACCACTCTGGAAGGTATCCTTGCTGAACTCTCCACAAAAATTCCCCAAGAGACAGTAATTCTTGGAAACATTAATATAGACTGGAAGGACTGCTTTACTGAATCACCAACCTCCCATATTAACCTTAATGACTTCTCACAAACAATTAACTCCCCAACCAGAATTAATAAACCCAGTAACAAAGAATCCATCCTAGACTGGATTCTATTAAATAATCACCAACAACTCTATAATGTAGGGACCCTCCCTGACGATGTAAGTGACCATTCTCTCACTTACATAATCAGACAAAGGTCGAGCTCACACAACCCAACACAACTCTATAATGTAGGGACCCTCCCTGATGATGTAAGTGACCATTCTCTCACTTACATAATCAGACAAAGGTCGAGCTCACACAACCCAACACAACTCTATAATGTAGGGACCCTCCCTGACGATGTAAGTGACCATTCTCTCACTTACATAATCGGACAAAGATCGAGCTCACACAACCCAACCATGTATAGAACAATAAGAAACAACAGAAACTTTAACCCCAATAACTTCCAAGCTGAACTAAAAGAATGTGATTGGTCACCTATAAAATACCTCCCACTTGACGAAGCAACAAACTACTTTAACTCAAAATTCTTAACAATCCTTAACCACCATGCACCAAAGCTTTCCATCAAAATTAAATCTAAACCCGCACCATGGCTTACAAAGAAAACCAAGCAGAAAATTCAACAGAGAAATAAAGTTTGGGCACTATGGAGAACAACTAAAAACCCCACAGACCAACAACAGTTCAGGCAAAAAAGAAATGAGACTAAGAAAGCTTTACTCGAAGGTAAAAAAAAACCTTTTACTTCCACCTCCAACAGAGCAACCAAAATAATCCACAAAAGTTCTGGGCTAGCATAAACAGACTACTTCAACCAGACCAATCTGCAACACCACCCCCTATAGGATCAAATTCCGACAATCCAAAGCAAACTGCTAATGCTTTTAATACCTTCTTCACTGAGACCATCCAAACACTTGCTAATCAACTGACAGCCGATAGCTCTGCCCTTCCAACCAGTACTACTAACTCTCTCCCAACTCTAAACCTGCAACCTGTCCCAACTTCCCTCATCTGCAACCTCTTAAGTAAACTAAAACCTACTACCCCCTCAGCTAACCAGCTACCTGCTGAATACCTGCAAAAGGCAGCCAGAGTCATAGATTATCCTGTATCATTGCTGATAAATAGAACCATACAAGAAAGCACTATTCCCACCATCTGGAAAATCTCCTTCATTATCCACCTACACAAGGGTGGAAACTCCAGAGAATATTCTAGCTATCATCCCATAGCACTACTTTCCCCATTAGCTAAACTAATGGAAACGTGCATCCACAGACAGCTACTAGAAGACCTACTCCAGAACAATTTACTGGCCAAATCTCAACATGGCTTCAGGCCTTTCCACAGTACAACTGCACTCCTATCCTCCACTGACATCATCAATAAAAACCGTAATAACAATCTTCTCTCTTCAGCACTTTTCATCGACCTTTCAAAAGCATTTGACATGGTCAACCACCACTTACTTCTCAATATTCTAAAATCCTTCTCTCTGGACACAAAGACTATAAAATGGTTCCAGTCCTACCTTGATAATAGACAGCAGGCAGTGCTATGGGACAACAACCTCTCATCCCATCTCCCAGTTACCCTAGGTGTTCCTCAGAGCTCTATATTGGGCCCCCTCCTTTTCTCAGTATTTATCAATGACCTCAACCTAGCTATTCCTTTAACTAACTGTGTACAATACTCAGATGGTTCGACAGTAATCTGCTCAGCTAAATCTCAATCCCAACTACATACTCTAACTCAGACAATGTTCAATAAAACAGAAAACTGGTTCCTGCAACGCTGCCTCCTCTTGAACCCCCCCAAAAACAAACTCCTCCTCTTCACTCCTACCTGTAAATCACTCCCAATGAACTTTTCAGTCATATCCATTAATGGTACACTTGTATCTCCTGAGCCAACAACTAAACTTCTAGGGGTAACCATTGATAAAAACCTGAACTTTGAAACCCATATCAACAATACCATAAAGACTGTCAACAGAAACTAGGCTCCCTCTATAGGATAAAACCCTTTCTCTCCCCACTAGCCAGAACCACTATTGCCTATTCCCACCTTACCTCCACACTTCTCTATGCTTCTTCCATATATACTAACGTGTCAAAAAATAACCTTAACAAGCTAGCCAACGCTTACAATAGCATTGCCAGATTTGCTACTGCTTCCTCCTTTAGGACCCATCACTTCCATAACCTGAAATAATTAGGCTGGTTAGAGCTTCTGAATCAGATTCACTTTAAACAACTCACCATTGCGCACTAAACCCTTTTCCAACCTACCAATACCCCCAACACTTGCTAGTCTCATTACCCAATATAAGAACCTTTCAACTTTACGCTCATCTAATAAACTACTTGTATCAACATGTAAATCTAATAACATGGCAGGAGATGCTCTGTTCTCAAATGCAGTTGGAAAGTATTGGAACCAACTCCCCCATGAACTTACATCACTGTCTTCATTTACACTTTTTAAACACAATCTGAAACTCTATCTTAAAACCCATTGGCTATGTCCCTGTACAAATCCAGACTAATCTCATACTATATCCCAAATACCCTCTCTCAACACCTAATTCCTGCTCTATCTGTGTCTTTCTAGATCAAGGCCTATCCTTGGCACAAACATATCTTATCCTAATAGAGATAATTTAAAATACCTAGTTAAATTCTTCTGCATATATTTCTAAAGCATCCTACCTAAGGCAGGCAACAAGTATTGTTTAAATTGTGAGCATTGCTGAACTGTTGAAACTTGAAGTATGTATTTGTTTAACAATTACTTTCTAGTTACTAATGAAGTCTTGTACATAAAGTCTAAAATATCTTATCTAATGCTTGTAACATGTTTTTTGTATAAACTGTGAAGATTCCTGAACTGTTTAAAATTTTTAGTATTTAACTGTATAACAACTAGTACCTGTATGTTAGTAGTCTAGTAATCTCCTGGAGCTTATCTCCCCGGGACTCTACTGAAAATGGACATAAATCCAGTTAGACTATCCCGGTCAGGAAATGTAAAATAAATAAATAAAAACAGTAAAAAATACACTTAAAACAGCTTTAAACAACTACAAACAATCAGAAAAGGCTATCGCACTTTAGTGTGTAGCCTACAACAGTTAATGAAATTATTTAAACAAAAAACTTTTTAAAAGTGCAGGCAGTCAAATAAGTACAATATGTGAAAAAAACAAGCTTTTAAATCACAACAAACGCTGGAAAATCTGTGTTTAGGTGGAAAACAGTTAAGTACAGCAAGAAAGTACACAAAACTGATACTTAAATCACTGCAACATCTGTCTCCTAAGCTAGAAGGCTTGTATCAGTTTAAGGCTTTCTAGTGCTACCCAGTAGGTTAGTTACAGGAAAGATGGGAAACAAGTGCAGATGTGGTCTTTTAAACTAGAAAGTTGAAAGAGATGGACAAACTGTCCAAATGGTCAATAAACTACAATTTCTGGGCCAAGAACCTCTCCTCTCATGGTAGACAGGCTACCTAGTGCTTACCACTCCCACTGATAAGCTAGATGGCTTTCCTCCAACACAGAAAGGCTTGGGGGCTCAGAAGCTTACTAACAATCCTGGATACAGCAACTCTGTAACCGGACTAGGCTAGTTATAGGAAAGGTGGGAAACAGGCACAAGTGCGGCTTTCAAACCAGAAAGTTGAAAGAAATGGAAAAAAAACTGCTCAGACAGCCAATAGCTACAATTTCTGGGCGAGGGACCACTCTTCTTGTGGTAGATAGGCTACCTGATGCTTACAACTCCCACTGATAAGCTATAAGGCTTCCCTCCAACACAGAAAGGCTTGGGGACTCAGAAGCTTACAAAGAGTCCTGGATACAGCAAATCTGTACCTGGACTAGACTAGTAACAGGAAAGGCAGGAAACAAGCACAAACCCAGGCTTTTAAATCAGAAGGTTGAAAAAGATGGAAAAACTTCCCAAACAGCCAATAAACTATCATTTCTGGGCCAGAAACCACTCCTCCTGTGGTAGATAGGTTACCTAGTGCTTACCACTCCCACTGATGAGCTAAAAGGCTTCTCTCCAACACAGAAGGGCTTGGGGGGCTCAGAAGCTTGCCAACAGTCCTGGATACAGCAAATCTGTACCTGGATTACACTAGTTATAGGAAAGGCGGGGACCAAACGCAAAACAGGTTTTAACCAGAAAGTAGAAAGAGATGGAAAAACTGCCCAAACGGCCAATGAACTGCAATTTCAGGGCCAAAACCCACTCTTCCCATGGTAGATAGGCTACCTAGTGCTTACCACTCCCACTGATAAGCTAGAAGGCTTCCCTCCAACACAGAAAGACTTGGGGGGCTCAGAAGCTTACCAACAGTCATGGATACAGCAAGTCTGTATCTGGACATGACTAGTTACAGGAAAGGCAGGAAACAAGCTTAGATTTTTTTTTTGTTACAGAAAAGCAGCTAAAACAGCAGTAAATACAATTCAAATTGTAGTGCAGGCCAGCACACCCGAGCGTGTAGCAACACTACCGCAAATACTGTTCAGATAAATGCAATTAAATTAACAAATGACTAAAAAACAAGTGCAGAAGGCAGTAAATTAGAAGGATACTAACAAGCAGTAATAAGTGCAGAGTAAGAGCGACTGAACAGATAACAGCACGCAGAAGAGCAACTAAGACAGTTACAGTAAGAGCAGCTGAATAATATATATATATATATATATATATATATATATATATATATATATATATATATATATATATTTTTTTTTTTTTTTTTGAGTGAAGGAACAGAGCACAATTAAGAGGCTACAGGGGTTGTCCTTCCCAAATGCTCTCTTTGTACACAGTAGGAGTGCCTGAAATCAGAATATGATCTCACTGCACTCAGTTGAGTGAGCAAATGAGATGGGCCCAGAAGGAGTATCCAAATACAAATCTACAAGAGGGGCAGGCAATTATCCATAAGCAAGAGCTTCCAATTGTTCAGTTTTTGTATTATCTTTTTTTAATGTCTTAACACATATTCTTAGCTGCCATAAGAGAGTCATTAATTTGCACCCCTAAATACTTTATCTTATCGTGTCCCCATAAATATGGGTATTGCTGAACCACTTCACATGTAGGTGCATAGTTTTACTGTTTTGCCATTAATTTCTCTTAATTTTATTACCTAAAAAGACTTAATACTGCCTAAAAGTGTTCCACAACACAGGATTGTCCTTTCTGGATTCTGGATTTATCAAGTACAAAATAAAATCTGCAAATAAAAACAACTTTTTTTGATTACCATACCAGTTAATATGCTTGAATTTGTGAGACTTATTTTCTTTGGCAGTGGCTCTGAATATAAATACAAAGGGGAAAGAAGACACCTCTGTCTGATTCCTCTGTTCAAATACAGCTTGCTAGAGAGGACCCCTCCCACCTTAGTTCTTGTATTTAACCCTTCATATATCTTAATTTACCTTATTGTATCAGGGAATGCAAATCCTTGCATTGCCCCATTTATAAACATTCCAGCTGATTCTGTCGAATGCGTTCTTTGCATCAAGCGCAACCAACAATAAGTGTTATTTTCCTGCATTTCCGTTCCCTTCCGTCTGGATCATCATTCTTCTATAAATGTTGCTAAATGTTTGCCTCCCTGCCACAAAACCTCATTGATCTGTATCTATCAATTTTTGCAACAAATTTGCCAGTCTTGTAGATGTGAACACTTTATAATCATGGTTTAAACTTGAAATGGGTTTATGTGAAATTGGGTGTGAGGGGTCTTTTCCCTTTTTGTGTAATACAACCACACATTTTCCGAAGATATTGGTGCTTCTCCTTTTAAATAAAATTTTCCATGTTTTGTCAATTTCTTCCTTCTTAAATTCCAAACTTTCACAAGAATACTGTCTGTTCCTTGAAACTTCCTGTTGATTTATTATACATCACCGTTGTCTTGTCTCTTCCTATCTTAACTATTAATTGGGGAGCTTCATCTTCCTCTAACCTTGACATAATTAAGTCTCCAGTTAATATTTCCACGTGTGCTTTTTCTTTGTTTCCACATTGCTCTGCATTAGACATTTCTGAAATATCTCTAATACTTCTATAGGATCTCTGGTTATTTTTCTTATAGGTTCATAGGTGTGTACTAGGCTAATGGCCCTGGAGCCTTTACAAGCCTAGCCCATAGAATTACCCTGGCATCATGCCACCCGACCTTCGTTCCCAGTGCCTCTGTCAAGTAAAACCACTGGAGTGATCCCCCGCGTGAATTTTCTATTTCCATTCCACTCATCAAGATTTCTCTTGAAGATGGCATTGAGGTGCTCTGCTTGACATGTATGGGAAGTCTGTTCCATAGTATGAGCAGTCTCTGGGTTATGAACCTGTCCCTCCAGCATGTTTTATTGATTGTGGTAATGAGGTTGAGGTATCTAAAACGTGTGGTGCGGAGGGATTGTCCTCCCTCCCTTGTGATCGTCTTGTCACAAGTTTGGTGACAACCCTTTCTACTTTCTGTTGCCCAAGTCATTGTGCTAAAAATGTTTGTGCTCTGGAGTTATCAGACCTTTCTAAACTCGCACGTATTACCTAAAATAATCCCCAGTTCTTCCCTTATCACTCTACAGCTGCTCCTCTTCTTGTTCTGTCAGATTCTCTTAATCTTCTATACTTCAGCCTTTGTCAGCCATTCTAATTCCTGTTCCTTTTTTCCCATCTCACCTTTTCTTTTATTTCTAGTCTATTTTTTATACCGTTTTTATTTTTGTTTTTGTTGGTCCCCTCGGATCGCATCCTTCTGGATGCCCCCCAGTGCCCTACATCTACACCAGGTCTACCAGCCATCTTCCTACCTCCCAGACCTATTCTAGTATTGCTGGGACCAGTTGTGGATCCTAAGGGTGTGTCCTGGAGGCTCAGCTGTCTGTGCTTCCGCCTGGGGGAGTTCTTTTTTATATGCCTTACCCACTTCCTTTTTCTGCCCCCTCCCCCATGCTCGTTAGCTGAATCTGAGGGTAGCATGCCAACAAGCATCCTCTTGCCTTGGATGGGCACATCCCTCCCTCCCTGTTGCACTGTCAGTCACCTAGGCCTCTAACTGAACTAGAGCTGGATGAGCTATAGTCAAGGCGCTATCTGTGTCTGCTGCCAGAGTATCAACTCCATTTTTATTTTATCTTACTCACTAGCTATCCCTTCTGAAGAAATGTTTATCTTCAGTAATTAGATAATTTGCCCTACCTATTCCTTAAATTCTTTTATTTTAACAGGTAAGTATGAAGCCACCATTGTTTAATTTTTACTTCATTACTCTGCATCGTTATTTTAGATTTTATCCATGCATGATGTGCTGTAGTTATTAGATGTGGTCAAAGCTTTCGCATACATGCACATGCTCTTGTGAAATGCTGTCTAGTCTAGCCTAGTTATTGTACCTTTTGAGGAATAAAATGCAAATTCTGTCTGAGTTCTTATTACTGGTTTCACATGTCAAATGTTCTCATATATTTCTTCAGAAATCTACTCTCGTTTTTATATTTTCCCTTCTAGGTCCCCATGATACATACCCACTGTTTAAAATCAAGTTCCGGTTCCCACCCATAAATATTCCCAACTAAAGTTGATTTCTACCAACATTTTCTTAAGATCCATAACAGCAGTTTTTGGTGGAATATAAATATATGCCAGTGTAATGCAATCCCCCTGCAAAAATCCCCTTACAACACATATCTAGCGTTATTGTCTTTCCCCCTCGTCTGTCGCTGTCGGAACCCCGTTAGCAGTCAGTATTATTACTCCCATCTTCCTTTGTCCCTCAGATTGTGTGCTCCATCCTGAAATCCTTTCTTTGTGAAATTCACATGCCTCTTTATGCAAACGTGTCTCCTCAGCATTGCTATTTGCATCCTACAGTTCCTAATATAATTCAGTACACTTTGCTTGTTGTTTATACTTGTAAGACCATCTGCATTCCTTGATAATATGTGCAGAGTAGCCATTATAATAGCAATTATTAGCCCTATTACACGATTGATTTTGAGTGTATAATACCATCTTTAGTTTATATGCTCACACTAATGTTTGGCAACGTGATCTCTTTTGTAGTTGCTTCTTCCTATATCCAGTTGAATCTGTAGCGCGTTTTTTTCAAGACATTTTGTTTCGATGAAAAGAACTCAAAAAAAAAGATTTTCAGAATCCCCATCCTCTTGTATCTTAGAAGAGACACTCAAAACTATGTACATTTTCAACAAATTATGTTTACCATTCCAGACAGGAGCAGTTGCTTGAAATTTACTGTTGAACCTAATCTAAAATTATGGTTAGTCATTCTAAAGCACATGTCGCAGCCTGTGTTCTCACTTACATTGAGTACTATCTTTTTTTTTCTTATCAGTATCTGCTCCCAGATGTAAAAATAGCTAGGTTTTTTTCAGTAAGCATTAACTTTTAGCACTAAGTGCACTGTTTATTTGAAATGAAATAAACTGTGTAGTGTTCTGTTAAAGGCTTTAAATTATGGCTGTTGGAGAGCCTGCTACTTCTTATTCACTTCCCACATATATCTTTACATGGTAATCAGTCAGCAAGGTGTGCTCAGAACCCTCAAAATTCATTCCTTGAATCTGTAGACAGCTCATCTCCAAGTGAATGCAGTCAGTAATGAGAAAAAAAAATTGATGCGTTAAAGAAAATTTATAAGTTTCACTGAGAACACAATTTACAGACTGCCACTGACCAAATCCATGCACCTGCAGAATTGGATTCCCACTGAGTTCATTTGCTAATGGAGAAAAAACAAGTTAATAACTTTACAGATGCCAGAAGTATACCACTTTCCATGCCTTTCATCATTTTGTTGTATTTTTAAGCATATTTGCTTAAAAATCTTGCTATATCTTGGACTAAGAACATTACTCTGGACATCTAACCTAGTAAATATACGAGAATGATCATAATTCTAAATGTAATATGATTAGTATACATTTATTCCCATTCCTACCTAGCAGCACAAGATTACAACATTACATTTATTTTTACTTGCTTTTATCCAGTCTTTATCTTATTAGTGTAAGGCTTGTATGTCTTACAGCTAAGAAAAAGTATTTGTTTACTTTAATATGTCTAACATATACAGCAGTTACAACATAGCATGCGATTCACATTATGAAATTTTTATACCAGTATTAATAAGAACAAAAGCCTCACAGTTACTTCATTCCCTTTGGGTCTTTCCTAACATTAATGACATAAAGTGATGTATATTCTTTAGAGTTCACCCTCAAGTTTAACAAAGTCAACAAAATTCAGTCTTTCCTAAACACTTTTTCATGCAAAGTCAGTTGGATTGGTGGTTTATAGTCTCCCATTTAACTAATATCGGTGTTGCTGGTCTTCCTGATAATTTACATTTCCCATCACCACTCTGTGGTCCATGTCCACAGCACTCGCACTCCTGATTCTTCTGGCCATCTCATGTGTTTTTTTCTGTCTCTCAAGCATTTTCCTTTGGAACAATGTAAACAATTTCAGGGGAAGTCCCTCTGTGGGCTTTGTCAGAGCAATAAGAAGCAGAGTCTCCTTCTGCTTGCTGGCTTATTCTTTGTTATATAAATATTTTTATTTCCTCCTTCGCTGGATCAGCATAAAAAAATACTTGATCCTCCAGGAAAAATATTCTGAAGAAAGCTGGATACAGCAGCATGAATATCACACATGTTAAACAACTCTGAGAAAAGCAGCAACAAAGAATCCACAACCGGCCACAGTAAAAAATACGAATTTAATAAAACAGCACCTTGAACACTCTAGCGCCTCGGCTATCAGCCTTCCAGGAGTAGTACATATCACAAAAACATACACAATTTATATAATCCATTCAATAAGTAAATAAATCAGTTATTCAATTACACAATAGTTGCCTCCAATTAATCTCCAGATTTAAACCTGCAGGTACCATTGTGTTAAATTTCAAAATATAGACAGGTTTCTTATAAAGGAGTTTCTCCTTAATATTGCACATTTCTCCAGCTTGTATAAAAACCTGTTCTAAAACACAACCCTGTAATAAAGAATAATCATTATTATGCCTTATTTTAAACTGCATAGCAACATTACTTTCAGCCTTATTCTTTTTTATATCCCTAATGTGTTCTTGCATTCTTGCCTTAAATTCTCTTTTACTTCCCCAATGTAAAATAAATTACAGGGGCACATTAAGACATATATAACACCTTCACTATTACAAGAAAAATTACCACTAGGCGAAAAATGAACACCATTTATTTTCCTAAAACTTGTGATAATGTGTGAACGTATGGTACAACCCCCGCAGGGGTATTTACCCTAAAAAGAGGGATTCACATATAACTCATCATTGGGCGAAGTAAAGTTATTAGAAGTTAAAAACTCTTTTAAATGTTTTCCCTTTTTATATGAAATAGAAGGATAATCTGATATAATAGTTTTTAACTCAGCATCCTGAAGCAAAAACTTCCAACACTTATGCAATATCTTATTTATTTTCTTACTAAGACTATTATATACTGAAACAAATTACACCTGTTCTTTATGTAGTTCAGTACTTACCAACCCCTTATTTACTTTATTATTGGACAAATCCACTCCCAATCTGTGTGCAATTACTTCACACAAAGATGTTTATGAATGTCACACATGCCTTTTGACATCCCCTGATTGCTGGGATAAACCAGTTTCACTTCTGGCTAGTTTACAGTGACTGATCATTTTTCACATACTCTCCAAATTTTAATGCATTTCATTTCTGCAAAAAATTTGTCAGGAGCAACTTTTTCTGCAGGTATGATTGCATCTTCACTGGTATAGGTCTTGGCTGCTTTCTTATGGTCAGGTTTGGAACATACCCATGATGTGCCCTTTCAATTAACAAGTCTTTCCTGTGAACACCAGTCCAGTTGCTTATTTGTACTGTCATAAAATAGTCTATTTCTTCAAGTTTCACTGGTCTTTTTGGTGCCCTCTGGTGGCAGCAGCTAGCTGCACAAGCTCCTCCCATACCCATAACATCCTGTTTCTCAGGCATCCTCCAGATTTTGTTGCCACCATCAAGTCTACAGTGACATCTCCAACAACTGAAACAGTTAGGAGATAAAGCTTCCTAGGTTTTTCGTGTTGCAGATAAGTCAATCTAATCAAAGTCTTTTACCAAGATATTCTTTTTTCAGTCCTACCTCTCCTTCCTTGTTACCTTCCCTACCTCAGTCAAGAGTGTTAAGCAGACTGTCGGCCTTTTCACTTTTGTTTTCCTAACCTGCTCTTGTACTAGTATTGTTTTTAGAGATTCAGCATAGTGACATAGACAGAAGTTGTGCTTTTGGGATTGAACAATTAAAATTGATGACTGGATAAAGAGTCAAAGTCTGGTTTTAAAAGCATATAAATGCTGTGGGCATGTAGCTCCCCCACAGTACCCTCACACGCTTTGTTTAGTGTATTTGGGTAATTCTCACTTGGGCAATGACTGTTCAATATACAAAAAAAAAAAAAATTGGTACCACAACCTTGGCAGACAAAAGAAATAAACTTGCAGTCAAAGGACTTCTCCCACCTGAATCTGCACCAAGAGAGCCCCCTGCTTCAGTGAATCAGGATATGAGTTCTAAGAGAAGAGGGGTGAAGGAAAGTTGAGAACAGGGAGTTGACAGTTCTGGAAAAATTAATGATATTTAAAATGTCCAGGACTACTTCCCCAGCTCTCAGATGAAAAGGTTTGTCCAGCATTACTCCATTTGAGTCTGCCTTCCCCTTCAGCACAAGTTATCCTGCACCACAGACCCAGCTCTGAGAAGACATTTTCAATGCTAATGCTTTACAGACCATCTTCTGTCATCTGTTTCTATAGGTCTCTCCAGAGCCCCACAGTAATAGATTGGGAGGAGATGTCGTCTTTTGTCAAAGCTCAGTTTTGGCATGATGTTCTGTCAATCCCCAGCAATCCTTACCATAGATCAAGAATTCCTGTCAAAGACCCAGTGATCCATTCATCCTCTGGGTACAGTTTCAGCACTGGCAATAATGGAATCTATACTGACTGCTATAGTGGGTACCCTGACATGGACAGACTAGTTGTTCTGCACTGGCACCCTTGCGTTGGTTATAATGGTGCCAACCTTGTCAACACTTGACGCCACTACCCCATATGCTTGGCATCTTAGCTACTTTGGCACTGGTCATGAAACCTACTGTCTCAGTGCCGTTCTTGATGTTGGAGAGTTTGGGATTCATTGTTTCAGGATCAAATGTTCCCTTTCTGGCTTTGGTGCTGGAGGCTTCAGTGTTGACAGTCAGGGTCAGTGCATGGGTACCGTTGTGGACTTCAACATCTGTAATTCCATCTACTCAGGCCCTAAGTGTTTTAGTGGAACTGATGGCACAAAGTGGAGCTGAGCAGAGATCCTTTTTACCTATAGTAACTGAACTAACAGTTTCACCATTGAAGACAGTAGAGGCTGAGTCTTTTGGCCAATCAGCTGGCCTCCCTCAAGACAAGAGGGTTTACAGGTGTAGTCTGTTGATGTTTACAGTTCCCTTTTCCCAGGAGAGTTCAAATGACTCATCCTGCATCCCCCCCCCCCAGGAGGTGGAAGTGTAAGACATAGACTTTCCTTTGGAGTCTCCTGTTCCAGGTGCAGATCTTGATAAAGGGGAGCATAGGTTCATAGGTTCATACTAGGCTATCTGCCCGAGGGCATTTACAAGCCTAGCCCATCGTTTTGTGGCTTACTCCACCCCTTTAGTATGGGGAACTATACCCATTATTTTGCTGTGCCTCTGTCGAGCAGTGACACTGAGGTAATCCCTGGGGTATATCTGCGATCTCCCATCCATTGGTCAAGATTTCTCTTGAACAAGGCCAGCGAGGTGCTCTGCCTCACATGTACCGGGATTTTGTTCCACAGCATAGGGAGTCTTTGGGTGATGAATCTATCCCTCCAGCACGTCCTATTAATAGCCGTGTCGAGGTTTAAGTCTCCCGCCCTTGTGGCTCTGATGGATCTAGATTTTTTGAGGTGAAGCATATTCATCAAATCTGGATTTGACATGGCCTTGTATGTTAGGCAAAGGTCACCTCTGAGCAAGCGTGCGACTGAATAGAGCTGGAGTTCTTTCAGTCGGGCAGCATAGGACAGATTTTGAGACCCTTTATCCTTTTGGTGAGGAACTTTTGTGGCCTCTCCAGCTGCTGCAAGTGTCGGGTCAGATACATTCCGAATGGGGCATTGTACTCAATCATTGGTCTGATGAGTGATGAGTAAAGGGAGACTATGACCTCCCTTGATCTAGATGAGAATCCCTTCATGATAAGGTGGGCAATGTAGAAGGTCCTCCTAACTACCTTAGCTACATGGGTGTCGAATGACAGACTACTATCAACCTGGGTCCCCAGGTCCCTGATAACTTCTTCTGTGTTCAGTGGATTGCCACCTATTTGGTAGCTAGGGGTAACCTTGTTTTTCCCGAAGGGTATGACTATGCATTTTTTGGCATTTAACTTTAGGCCGTGGCTCTGGCACCAGTTATCCGTTTCTGTGAGACCCTTCTGAAGGATATCTGTGTCAGAAGTGTTTTCTACTATGGCGCCCAGTTTGCAGTCATCTGCAAACTTTGTCAGCCATAACCCTCCTGTGTTTGCTTGTACTTCGGAAAAGTAGATGCCAAACAAGAGTGGGCCCAGGTCTGAGCCCTGTGGGACACCACTTGTGACAGGCTTTGAGTCTGACATGGCGCCAGCAACTCTGACCCTGTGGGTTCTGTCACTCAGCCAGTTTGCAACCCATTTTGTGATGTATGGGTTAACATTTAAGCTGATGAGTTTTTCAATGATACCCGAGTGGGGTATTGTATCGAAGGCCTTAGCCAGATTGAGGTAGGCTGTATGGACTGCCTTTCCCTCATCAATGGCTTTGGTGATTGTTTCGAAAAAGTCAACCAAGTTTAAAAGGCATGATCTGCCTTTGACAAAGCCAAACTGGGTTGGATCCAAAGTCTGCAAATTCCCTATGTCTTTATTTATGAGGTCCATTATGATCCTCTCCATGGCTTTGCAGATAAGGCTTGTCAAGCTAATGGGCGGTAATTTCCAGGGTCGGTGGAGGCACCGCCTTTGTGAAGTGGGACCACAGTTGCAGTGCGCCACTCCTGGGTGCGTATCCAGAGGTAAGACTTTGATTAAACAGCTGTCCTAGCTGTGGGTTTAATTCCTCATTGAGTTCATGGAGCACACAGCTGGGGACACCATCAGGTCCCATGGATGCTGTGTTTTTGCTTTAGAGAGAGCAGTTCTCTCTTGGGTGCTGGAGATGTTTGGGGGCTGCAATCGTTTGGTATAGATATCTCTCCTTTTGGGGAGGGGAGAAGTTTGCACTGAACCTGTCAGCCAGTATGTTGGCAATGTCTGTAGGATCAGTAATCTTCACATCATTTTGAACTAGTTCTGAGCATATCTGGGAGTTTCCTCCTAGGTTTCTAACATAGCTAAAGAAGGCCTTATGATTGTCTTTTGAGTCTTTAGCTATTTTTCTCTCGAAATTTGCTTTGGATGATTTTATGAGAGCTCTTAGTTTTTTACTTATAGTGATCAAGGGTGTCTTACCTTTTAAGGATTTTGCTCTATCGTGTAGTAGCTTCCTCCTTTTGTTGTAGAGTTTGTTTATGGCTGGGGTCCACCAGACTGGACGCTTGCCTTTGGTACAAAGAGTCTTTGTTTTGCTTGGGATTGCCTTATCCATGCAGTCCTGCAGGTGCTGGTAGAAGGCATTTGTAAGTGATTCAGCGGCTTGAGTACTGTTTTCCATGGCTCGGGGGCCTTAAAGGAGACCACACTAGTCTTTAGAAGTGTGAAGTCGGCTTTTGAAAAGTTCTTTACTGTGGTCTTTTTTATTTCAGGTGGGGGTGGGATGAGGACCTCCAGCGAGATAGCATTCCCCCCCATCTCCTCCATATGATGTATCCTTTAGTGAACTACTAAAAATATTGAGACAGAGGGGATCCTGGCCCACAGCCCTTAGCTCCCCAGAGAAAGATATCTTACATAAAGCCTACAAGACCTCTGTTCCCATGGGTACTGCCTCCACCCAACAAACTGGTAGACATGGTTTGCTACATGGTATAGAAGGAAGACAAGCTAATCCCTGGGAAGTCGGACAGAGTGCTCCGGACTCTCAAAGACAGACAACATTGTAGCTAGGGACGTCTTCCTGACTCTATAATGGTTGCTGCAGCCACTTAGAGAGAGAACCCATTGGACTCTCGGAATACCTGTCTGCCCATATAATGAAGAGGCGAAGATGATGGATAGACTGGGAAGAGTGTGTATGTATCCAGTACATTCTCCTTTTGGGCATTGAACTGCATGGCGGTTATGATTAGAGTTCAGAGGAAGACTGCAGACAAGACCACCAATGCTCTGAAACAGTTGCCAGTGGGTGACCTACATTCTTAGTCAGAAACTCAAATGGCAACAATGAGTGTAATTCCTTCAATGGCTATGTGTCTGACTATGTGACAGATGGTGCAGTAAGGGCAGTAGGGTCAGGTTTGGCCATGAGGAGACAGGCCATACTGTGCCTCATGGAATTTGCAGACCACTTTAACGTGGCATTTTTATTTGGACAATAAGTAGACAACAGGCTGTTGCAGTGAGAACAAGAGGGCAAGATGCTTACAGCTGTTGGGGTCAAGTTCTCGACTCCATAGAGGAAATTTCATTGTAATCAGAAAGGAGTCCAGAATTTATGGTTTCCCAAATGCCGATATCTCTGAAACTAAGCAATTGTGAAACAGTAGGTCCCAGGGTAGAAGAGACTTCAAGTTTGGCTTCTGTTCGAGAGGCAGAAGTAGTCTGAATCACCAGAGTTCTAGGGGATCCTTTTGGGGTTCTACCCCTATGATTCCTGAAGGTTTGCCTGACTGTTCTACTCTTGAAGCAGTTGGCGGATGACTGTCCTAACACATTCCATAATGGATGGCCATCATGCAGGATGAATAGAAAAGGAGTATCATATCCAGAGGGTACTACATTACATTTCCTTTTTGGAAAAGCCCACAAGGCTAGCTTCTTGTCCCCCAGTGGTGCCACCCCGACAGATGGAAGCAGCCTTACAGGAGGTCCAGAGCTTTGTCAACAAGAGAGCATGTAGGAGGCCCCCACCAGACAATATTTTTTTTTTTACTCTGGATTATTTTTAATGTCAAAAAAAAAAAAAAAAAAAAAAAAAAAAAAGAACTCAGGTCAATACTAGATTTAAGCTGTCTCGATCGATTTGTAATGGAGTCATTTTGCATGGTCTTGGTGTAGTCCATACTTCCATGTCTCCAGGCAGGGGACTGGATGTGCCGTCCGGATCCTCAGGATGCATGCCTGCATAGCAACATAGCCAGAGCCTCAAAAAGATTCCTCCAATTCAAGAAAGGCGTCAAGCACCAGTAATTCTGGACCTTGCCATTCAGACTTTCCTTGCCCCGGCTGTTTACAAAATGCATGGCCCCTGTTCTACCCAGATGTGATTCTTGGGAGTGAGGATCTTTCTTTACCTGGACGATTAACTCCTGGTAGCACCTATTATTGGAAAGATTTTCTTAGCAAGGCAGTACTTGCTTCAGACGTAATTGTCTTTGGGGATCATGGTGAACATGGCAAAATCTCAACTGGAGCCTTTACAGGATTTGAGATATATATATGTTGCCACATAGACACTTTGTAGCAACTGAACATACTGCTGAAACAACTGTCCATACTACCTCAAGACAGTAATTCCTTTGTCATCTTGGAAGTCACAGTCTCATTACAGGAGACACAACCATCAGCCACTGTTGTAATGGGCCTGATGCCTGCTTCCATCCAGATGGTTTCACATTCCAGACAACATGATAGTTTTGCAATGGATCCTTTAAGTGCAGTGAGATCAGCAATGGCAACCAATGGATCAAAAGATCCAAATTTCACTACCTTGTAGAAGAAGCTTAAATTAGTGGATGGACCCTTGAAACTTGTCAAAAGGCATACCATTTGTCAGACCACTCCCAAGTACTACAGAGACTTCAAAAAGCTAAGGATTACAAGGCACACTTCATTCTCCTAGCCCCCTTCTGGCCCTGTGAGGCATGGTTTCTCTTGCTGTAGCCTCACCTGAAGAGGAAAATCCTTCTACTACAGAACCCATATCTGCTGAGTTGCCCTTCCAGACAGCCTTACCTGGACTTTCAGTCCCACCACCTGACCACACAGCTTGTCCAGTTCCAGAACCACTCCTTCTGTCCTGACATAGTTAACATTATCATACCTCATAAAAGCCTTCTAACAGAAGGATCTGTAAAGACGAGTGGAAAACATTTTCCATTTGGGTGCAGAATAAGAATATTCTTCTGGGTTCAGAATCCTTAGAACAAGTGTTGTCCTTTTAGCAGAACTTTACAACAAAGTCAGTTAGCCACTAAATATTTCTTGATAGAGGAATATTTCCTTGTGTTATAATGGGTTCCTGAGTACTTCATTGGCTTCCCAGATATCATTTGCATTTTTTTCAAAGGTATTTCCACTCTAAGCATCCCTTGGTGAAACCTGCTCCATTAGGGATCTTAATTTTGTACTGGAGAGCTTAACAAAAATCTCCATTCAATAAAGCCAGTTCAGTTGCACTCCAATCACTGTCTTGGAAGACTGTATTGCTGGGGGTCATCACTTCTGCTTGGAGGGTACGACAGCTGGACCACCTTTCTTTTTGATACCCCTACATTGTTTTTCACAAAGAGAACAGTATCCCTGAGCATCAGCCCATCTTGCATGCCTAATGTGGCCACTCAGAATGTCTTTAACTAATACATTCATTTGCCGGTCTTCTTTCCTAGATGCATCAACAAAGGAATGTACATGCTTTGCTGCTTGGATGTTCACAAATAGTTAAGATCTTGTTTAGACTATAGAATTGTTTTCAGAAAGGATGAGCAACTTTTCATCTGTCTGTCTTCAGACAGGTTGGTCCATAGTTGCATTAGTAATTGGATATCAAATTTCATATATTGCTATAATTCAGCAGGTTGTCAACTGACAATGCCACTGAAAGCAGTCATGGTTAAAGCAATGTACAGCACCTTCCTGCGTAGCCTTTCAGTTGAAGAGATAGCTGATGCTGTCACTCTTGGTATTCACTGAATATGCTCTCAAGAACCAGAGCATATTTTGGAGTAGCCATACTGAAAGATTTGCTGGTTTAGGCTACCCTGGTTAACAGGGGACTCTATCCTACATCTCCAGTGTCTGGACAGGAACCATGAAATATGTAAGAATGTTAGATTTTTCTTGTCCTTGACTGGACATTGAAATGACCCAAGCATGTTCTCCTTACAAATGATCACTTTCCAAGGAGCCTGTAAGCAGGTGGTTCTAGTCATTCTGTGTTCTGTTTTTACTATTGTTATTATTTAGAGGTCTTTTTCTTTACAATATGATGACTTGCTCAGTTTTGAGATTGACTGGGCGACAGGGCGCTATGGGTAGGAGCTCAAGCTTGAAGAGTTCATTGTCATCATTAGGGGACTCCAAAGGGACCAAGTCCTACAGCTCCAGTGACTGGACAGAGACCAGAAAAATCTAACATTCCTGTAAGGACATCATTTAATGTATTTTCTTTATGTGCTCTTTCTTTTATCTGTACTATTTTTGAAACAGCTCTTCTTGAGAAATATAATGTGCTGCATTGTTGTCTTCATTTCAACCTCTGGTTTTTGCAGTTTTATTAGTTCATCTGAATAGCTAGTTAAAGCTTCTATTTTCCAGCCTTTCATTTGAGTTGATACATTCCTTCAGCGTTTCATTTATTTTAAAAACCTCTGGGTACATTTGATTTATTTTTCCTCTAAATTACAAGAAGCCATCTCCTGTACCAAACTATAACTTGAATTGCGTTTTGCTGAACAGCTTCTTGTTTTCTAGCTGATTTTCTCTCAGGTTCTACAAAGTTCTTTGCTGGTGTCCACGTAAAACAATTACTAGCCTGTGCCAGATTTTATCCAGATTGACCTGGCTCTTTTTCACAGTTTCTGTTTTGACATTGAGAGACCTTGGATCATTGTGCAGCCATCTTGGAAGTCCAATCCAGGGAAGAATCTTATGCAGCCATACTGGAGTGTCAGCCATAGTCTGGGCTCTGCAAAATCTGCAACCAAACCGGTATGGCATAAAGTTCAACATGTTTATGGACCAGAACCATTTAAAGTGGCTACATTGGGCCAGTTAGGCAGAATGGATAGCTTCTTGGATTGCATTTAGCCTTGCAGTCTTATAACATGTCAGTCACAATAGGAGTGGTTCTGCTAATGCCAATACAGATGACCCTCTATAAAAAAGAGAATGGAGCAGTATTACCAGGAGAGTGTACCCTCATCTCAGGCTCTGTTTCTTGAGTGCTGCCTGCAAAAAGATTGTTTGAAGTTATTATAGTGTGAGGATTGTGGTGCCAGGGAAGAGAAAACTGATTTAAGAGTGTGATGTATATTTATGTTGTAGTTCAGACTGTTGGCTCCTTTGTGAGCTATATCATCGCTCTATATATAATCAACAATATCTGCTTGGGAGCTATATTATTGCTCTATATATAATCGACAATATGTGCTTGTGAGCTATATTATCACTCTATGTATAATCGACAATATGTGCTTGTGAGCTATATTATCACTCTATATATAATCGACAATATGTGCTTGTGAGCTATATTATCACTCTATATATAATCGACAATATGTGCTTGTGAGCTATATTATCGCTCTATATATAATCGACAATATGTGCTTGTGAGCTATATTATCGCTCTATATATAATCGACAATATGTGCTTGTGAGCTATATTATTGCTCTATATATAATCGACACTATGTGCTTCTGAGCTATATTATCGCTCTATATATAATCGATAATATGTGCTTGTGAGCTGTATTATCACTCTATATGTAATCAACAATATGTGCTTGTCAGCTATATTATCGCTCTATATATAATCGACAATATGTGTTTGTGAGCTGTATTATCACTCTATAAATAATTGACACTATGTGTTTGTGAGCTATATTATCGCTCTATATATAATCGACAATATGTGCTTGTGAGCTATATTATCACTCTATATATAATCGACAATATGTGCATGTGAGCTATATTATCACTCTATATATAATCGACAATATGTGCTTGTGAGCTATATTATCACTCTATATATAATCGACAATATGTGCTTGTGAGCTATATTATCACTCTATATATAATCAACAGTATGTGCTTCCTGTGGTCTGAGAATGCAAGACGTTTTGTTGGTAAAACAAAAGAGAAAAAGTGGAGAAAGATTTGTATGAATTTTGCATTTGAAGTGTAAAATGTAATTTTGTGTTTCAGGCAGCTAGCAGGTCATAACATTTAATTGAAAAACACATTAAAGTGGCAGCTGCCCAGACCTGTGAAAGGAAACAGTGAGATCCTGTTTACTGTCAGTCTTTCTTTTATTGTATGTGTGAAGAAAGTGATGTGATCTAATGTAATCCCTAATATTTTCCATGGGAACAGAAGTATTGTGCTGAAATAGATATTGGAACTGAAAACTGAGGATAATGTGCCACTTGTATCTGTGTTTTGCTGCAGCAGTGCAGTGTAAGTGACAGTTACTGTTCTTGTTCTTCCACTTCCAAACGGAAACTGGGGGTCGATCATGTATCCAGTAACTGCCGTTCACCCACAACTGTGCTCGTCAACAATAGCTATCCAATTTAGCCACTAGCATAAACTTTGTCTCAACTGACAACACACAACTGCAAACAGATTAAAATCAAATTATATCTATCAGCTATGAAATGAGATAAAATGAACACATTTTGCAAAGGCATGTTCAGCTGCATGGTTTTCCCCTGGTCTTGTTTTACAACTTTCTTGGATGTGATTTACATATAGGTGGTTTGAGAACAAAGGCTCCACATAGGATGCATCCCCCTGCCCCCTGCAAAATAAATAAATATCTTTTCAAAAATTGACCAATATTGTCTGATTTTTAAAGAAAAAATGTGCTGTGTAAAACTGTATTGTAATTCTTTATCCTGTAAAGAGTCATTAAGGAACTGAAGCCTATCTTGGCAAGAAGAGGTCTAAAGAAGAGAAACAGTCTTGGGCAAGATGCCATAGCATTGCAGGGTGCATGTGTATAGTACAAAAGGAAGTATAGACAAGTTGAGGGATTGCTAAGTCAGCTTAGAGCATGTCCTTCGAATCTGAGAGCAACCATAGAACCTAGCAAATACCTGTACAGATGCAGGAGGTACATGCAAACTCTGTATGGAAGGCATCGCAGACAACCAAGAGTTGTGAAACAGCAGTGTTCAGTGCTGCATCACTAAGTTGTCTGCAAATACAGCTACATAGCATTAAACTTGCTGTTGCTGATTTTCAAACATAACATGCCTGCTATGATGGCGTGCATAGTAAAGAATAACATAACAGATTCTTCAACACACACATTGCTGTGCGAGTCAGTAAATATAAAAAATAACTGGGCAATTTTTGTTTTCAGACTTGGAACAACATTAACAGAGTTAAAAGCTGTAGGGATAGTCCTCTTAATGATGACTGTTTCTTGACAGGGCAAACAAATAGTAAGCACTGGCTGCCAGGTTATTTTTCTCATCAGATTATGCAGATTGCAGGTAACAGCCTAGTGGTACCATTCACTAGAACTTGCTAGATTCCCAGACTGCACAGCAGAGTACAGCTGCACTGTGCAATAATGAAAGTATATGGATATGTCAGCACTCCTCCAGATCAGATCCTTCCATCTTCTGCACTGTACGTTTTGAAATAGGCCACTGTAGTTCACATGCAGATACGTTGTAATTATGTTTCAAAGTGCTACTTAGAAATAAATGTTTAGAAATAAAATGTGTTATATAATACATTATATCAGATGTTACAGTGATCTAATTTAAGCCTTACTTGAGTTTAATTGTGGATACACTCATGGCGTTCAAAAGGGGGAAATGCCAAATATTTAGGTTTTCAAATAGAATACAGCTCAAAGAGTTAACTGTATATAAAAACGTATCTTTGTCTCGTTATAGAAATTACTTGTAAATAAAGTATTCATGCAACTAGGTAATGTCTAATGTGATTGAGCATTTGGCCTTAATATGTGTCGTAGTACTACACAGATTGTCCGCATAGTTGTAATTCCAACTGCTCTTTCTTTCATTTTCAGCATTTGTGCATTAGTTTGAGAGACTGTATTCAGTGCGTGTGGCCACCGGAGGGCAGCAGACTATTGTTTTCATGGTATGAAATTACGTTATGTGCCCTTGAAAGGCAATGAGATCATAGGAAGTTACTAGGCTGTTGGCCCTGAGGCCCTTACAAGCCTAACCAAATATTTAGCCCATGTTCCAACAAGTCAGCACCCTATGCCACTGTCCAGCAGGGACATAGGCGGAATCCCAGGGGTGAATTTCTGTTCCCCATCCAGTTATCCAGGTTGCACTTAAAAAGGTTTAATGAGGTACTCTGCTTTATGTGGAGAGGGAGTCTATTCCTCAAAAGGGGGGAGTCTCTGGAACACAAATCTGTCCCGGCAGCAAGTCCTGTTGATGTCACAGACCAGGTTGCGGTCTTGCGTGCAGGTTACTCGAGTGGAACTTGACTTGTGGATATGCAGCAGTCCCACCAGGCCCCGTGGGGTCTGAGATTGTTTTGTATGTCAGACAGAGATCATCTCTGAGGAGTCTGTAGAAGACTGAGTAGAGGGGCAAGGCTTTTAGCCTGTCTGTGTGTAGAGTAGATGTTTGAGGCTCTGGATTCTCTGGATGAGGAGTCTCTGCAGTCTCTCCAGCTACTGCATGTGCTTTGTGAGGTACATGCCAAAAGGGGCATTGTATTCAATAATTGGTCTTGTAAGGGAAGAATATAGGGATCCTATGACCACCTTGTCCCTGGATGAGATACCCTTACTAATGAGGTGGGCCATGTAGAAAGCTTTCCATACAACGGAGGCAATATGTTGGTCAAAAGTCAGTTTGCTATCAACCTGGGTTCCCAAGTCTCTCACGACTGATTGAGTGCTTAGTGCCTTATTATCAATGTGATAATTTGTGGGGACATCATTCTCCCCAAAAGGGATGATGATGCATTTTTTGGCATTCAGTTTGAGGCCATGTTTCTGGCACCAGTCATTTGTTTGGGTGAGACCCTCTTGGAGGATGTCCACATCACTAGGGCAATTGATGGCAGCACCCTGTTTGCAGTCATCTGCAAACTTGGCCAGCCATAGCCCACTATATTTGGCCTGCACTTCTAAGAAGTATATCCCAAACAGCAGAGGCCCCAAGACTGATCCCTGGGGTACACTGCTTGTTACAGGCCTAATACTTGAGGTGGCTACCCTTATTTTGACTAGGTGGGTTTTAGCAGTGAGCCAGTTTACTACACATCTGGTAACATATGGATTTATGCCTAGTTGAGAGAATTTATCTATTATACCTGAGTGGGGAATAGTATTGAAGGCCTTGGCCAGGTCAAGGTAGGCGGTGTGCACCATCTTCCCCTCGTCTATGGCCTTGATGACTATCTCAGAGAAGTCGACCAAATTTAACAGGCACGACCTCCCTTTGTCAAAACCAAACTGTGTAGGATCAAGTGTCTGGAGGTTGCCAATGTCCTTGTTAATGAGGTTCATGATAATGTGTTCCATGGCCTTGCAGATCAGGCTAGTTAGGCTGATGGGTCTATAATTTACTTGATCAGCGGATACTCCACCTTTGTGCAGAGGGATGACAGTGGCTGTCCTCCACTTGGCTGGGATGAAGCTAGTACTCAGGCTTTGGTTGAATAGGTTGCCTAATGGTGGTGCAAGTTCCTACCTGAGTTCACGTAGGATGCAGCCTGGGATGTTAGCGGGTCTCATGGAGGCTGTATTTTTTGCCTTTGAGAGGGCAGTGATGACTTGCTTCCTAGAGATGAGGGGAGGGGGGACAGGTATTGGGGATGTCCTGTTTTACTGATGGGGTGACAAAGGAGTGAAGTTTTCACTGAACCTGTTTGCCAGCAGGTTGGCTATATCTACAGGGTTTGTGTATCTGGTATCCTTGACCACCATTTCTGAACAGATCTGGGTGCTTCCCTTGAGATTGTGGACATGTGTGAAGAAAGCCTTATGATTGTCTTTAGCAGATGTGACCAGTTTGGACTCGAAGTTGGCTGTGGAGGATTTCACTATTGCTCTTATGCTTCCAATTAGACACCTGCTCCTTCTTGGTCCTGGACAGCAATTTTTTCCTTTTATTGTAGAGTTTATTTATTCCAGGTTTACTCTTCCTTGAGGAGGAGGATTTCATCCTGTCAGGTATTCCTGATTCCATGCAGCTATATAAATGCTCATATAGTACTTTGGTGTAAGTTTGGACATATGTACCAGTTTCTGTGGAGGGCCGTGAAGCTGTTTATACCTTCCCTCCGGAGGTTGTAATCAGCTTTGGAGAAGTTTTTTTGTTTTACCCTAGCTGGGGGGGGGGGGGGGGTCGGGGGAGATGGTGACTTCAAAAGTGACTGCTTTGTGGTCAGATCTTACCAGGGATGATGACACTGTAGGGATGCTGCATTGTTTACTCATGTTGGTTAATACCAAGTCCAAGATATTTTCACCTCTTGTGGGGGTGTCAACTGACTGGTCCAAGGCATTTGCATCGACAAAATCAAGGAATCTCTGGGCATTTGTGTTTTGGCATGAGTATTTATTTCTTCCAGGCTATGGTTGGATAGCTGAAGTCACCCAGGATCAGGGTAAAGGGTTGAATCTTGATAGAGTCGAAGAGGTCCAGATAGTTGGAGTGGGCATCTTGAGTCAGAGTTGGAGGTCTGTAGCTAGCTATGATTTGAATAGGGGTTTTGTCAGTTGTTAACTGCACCTGGAGTATTTCCTGTGCATCATACTGTTTGACCAGAGGTGTGTATGTGTGTATGTCTTTTATATATAAAAATAACTTCACTACTGCGTGTATGTAGTCCACATAAAAACAAGAGTCAAATTAGCCCTTTCATTCCTTTACTATTGGAACTTCTTCAGAAACACAAAATTTAAAAATCAGAGCAGTTAAATACTATTGAGCTAATGACATCACACTTTCATTAAGATTTCAACAAAATGTTTAAAGCAATAATAGTATAAAAATAATAAGAACTTATTTGAAAAATATAATACACCAATATAAAAAAGAATACTATATTTTTGCATTAAATGTTGAAAATTAAATATCCTATATGTATTTATATTTTAATAAAGTTTTAATAGAAATGGTTTCGTTCAGACCTGGACTGACATCAGCCCTAAGAAAGACCTGTCATTTCAATTCCAACATTTCCATATAGTTGTTACTTGAATCGACAAACCTATTAGTGTCCACCTGTTGCAAGACTAAAAAATAAAACTTGTGAAAACATTCACAGCTTAAACTGTGTGTTACCAAAGCATTATTTGGATCCTTGTTTTTAATGGCTCAGAGATGTTCTCCCATTCGATTTTTCAGGACCCTAGTAGTCTTTCCTACATAGAAATTGTAACAGGACCCGCAAATAGCCAAATAAACAATACCTATACTTTGGCAATCACAATTATGTAGAGGTTCAAACAAGAACTTACAATGTTTAAACAAAAATGTACTTTCAGGATAGATGAACCTACATAGTCTGCACCCTCCATAAATTAATGTGCCTAAAAGGTGGGGTACTTCTTGCTCCAAAATTTTCTTTACCTTTTTCTAATAAAAACTTCAGATTTGTTGTCTTCTTATAAATAAATTTGGGCTCCATACCCACTATCTCACTTAAAGCCCTATTGCCTAAAATTACCTTGAAGTTTTTTTTTAAGCTGTTCCCCCTCTATATTCCTGGGAATATGGAAAGCTAAAAACGTATTGCCATCACAGCTGTCAGTTTCATTATGTCTAGATTTGGGAATAAATCATGCGGAAAGGATAGGTGGATATCTCTCTAACCTATGGAAAGTAACTGTGTCCACTATCTTCTTTAATTTTGTCTTCAGATACCCCCTTTGACTAAACATATCTACTAAAAACTTAAACAATGTTAGGTTTATGTGTGCTGAGAAGGGGAATGGCTTAGTTGTCATGTACAAAGCAGACTATGTTACTGCCTTGGAAAGTCTTTTGAATGATGGCACTTGTTATAGGGAAGTAACTAAAGATTTTGACAAGAGAAGGTGTATGTTGATTGATCTAACTTTATTAGACTTGTTATACCAGAATTGTTTGACAGTTGAGATGTATAATTTTTGTTTAGTTGAGCAACCAGAGTTGAGATCCCTTTTTGGGATCCCAAAGGTTCATAAAAATAAAAAAGCCACCTTTTAGACCTATACTGAATTCTCCTAAAAATAAAACTGTCAACATTTTAAATCCAGTAGTGCAAGCTAGTATATATCTTTTAAAGGATTCTTGGCTTTTTTAAATGACATCAAGAATCACAAAGTTGAACAGAATGACATAATTGTATGTACTGTTGATGTAAACACATTATATACTTCAATTAATCAGGATGAGGGAATTGAATGTGTGGAACTTTATTTGAACATGATTAATCAGAATCTTATAATAGACTCGAACTATTTGTGTTTTGTTAGATTTAGTTCTTAATAACATTTTTTTGTTTTTGAGAATAAAATCTATCACCAAACATCAGGAGTAGCAATGGCAGCCACCGTTGCACCATCTTTTTGTGTTGGCGGGAGAATTTCTATATGCCCAGACTTTCTTTGTTTCACCATGTTTCTTTTAACCGTAGATACAGAGATGACGTGTTTTCTATTTGGAAGGGAAGTAAAACCGATTTTGACAGTTTTGTTTTACAGATGAATAGCAGTGTCAGGTGACTGAATTTTGAAGTAAGCTGTATAGGTACCTCCATAAATTTTTTTGGGATATTGAATTATCTTTCAACCCTTTGTATATGAATTTTTCAAGTAATGTTCACAGAAAAATAAAACTTTTAGTAACAATTATGTTCACTTTTCTAGTTCCCATCCAGAATATATGAAATTTAATATTTATAGGGGGCAAATGATCAGATTGAGTCGTATTATAAGCAACCACAATGTTTTTCACAAAGAGGTACATTTTTTAGTGAATATGTTTAGTCAAAGGGGGTCTCCGAAGACAAAATTAAAGAAGATAGTGGACACAGTTACTTTCCATAGGTTAGAGAGATATCCACCTATCCTTTCTGCAGGATTTATTCCCAAATCTAGACATAATGAAACTGACAGTTGTGATGGCAATAGGTTTTTAGCTTTCCATATTCCCAGGAATATAGAGGGGGAACAGCTTAACAAAATTATCAAAGACAACTGGAAGGTAATTTTGGGCAATAGGGATTTAAGTGAGGAGGTGGGCATGGAGCCCACATTTATTTATATAAGAAGATGACAAATCTGATGTTTTTATTAGAAAAAGGTAAAGAAAAATTTGAAGCAAGAAGTACCCCACCTTTAGGCACATTTCCTTGTGGAGGGTGCAGACTATGTAGGTTCATCTGTCCTGAAAGTACATTTTTGTTTAAACATTGTAAGTTTTTGTTTGAACCTCTACATAATTGTGATTGCCAAAGTATAGGTATTGTTTATTTGGCTATGTTTGGGTCCTGTTACAATTTCTATGTCAGAAAGACTACCAGGGCCCTGAAAAATCGAATGGGAGAACATCTCAGAGCCATTAAAAACAAAAATCCAAATAATGATTTGGTAAGACACAGTTTAAGCTGTGAATGTTTTCACAAGTTTTATTTTTTAGTCTTGCAACAGGTCGACACTAATAAGTTTGTTGATTCAAGTAACAATTATTTGGAAATGTTGGAATTGAAATGGCAGGTCTTTCTTAGGGTTGATGTCAGTCCAGGTCTGAACGAAACTATTTCTATTAAAAGTTTATTAAAATATAAATACATATAGGATATTTAATTTTCAACATTTAATGTAGAAATATGGTATTCTTTTTTATATTGGTGTATTACATTTTTCAAATAAGAAGTTCTTATTTTTTATACTATTATTGCTTTAAATATTTTGTTAAAATCTTAATGAGAGTGTGATGTCATTAGCTCAACAGTATTTAACTGCTCTGATTTTTAAATTTTGTGTTTCTGAAGACGTTCCAATAGTAAAGGAATGAAAGCACTAATCTGACTCTTGTTTTTTTATGTGGACTACGTACACACAGTGGTGACATTATTTTTGGTTTAGTTTATTTTTTTCATGTCTTTTACATATATTGCTACTCCACCTCCTTTTGTTTTGCTGGCCACGGCTTGAGATCTGAATGAATGATAGGACAAGTAACCTGGTATGGCTGGGGTGCACTCCGCAGCTTTGAATCAGGTTTCTCTGACTGCACAAATGTCAGCTTCTTCCAGGATTAAGAATGCTTGCAATGAATGCAGTCTCATGTTTAGACTCCTAGCGTTTAGCAGCATAACCTTTAATTTACGTTTTGATGAAATTTTCATGTTGGTAGTTTTGACCTTATGGTATTAGCTTAAAAAGGCACTACAGGGGAGGCAGTTGCCTTTGCCAGGAGCCTGAAGCCTAAGGGAGACAGATGAAGGCCATCTCTGGCAAAGCATCATGGCTTGTCAGTTATGTCATCCAGGCTGTCAGGTACTGGATCCCCTTTGAATGACACCAGAAACTATGCCAGTTGTTAGTCATTTTCTGTTAGTATTGAGGTATCATTCTGGGTGACGGTAGGATGCTGCTCAAGGCTAGGAACACGCCAGCCTGGGACACATACTCAGCAAGCTCGATCATGTCTGTCTTCATATAGTCTAGGGAGGTAAGTCATTCCCTCTAACATGGAAGGCTATTGCCACCCCCATAGTGCCTTTTTTAGGCAAGGCTCAAATTCTAAACCTACCACCCTAGAACACAAAAAAGTAAAAAAACTAAGGGTAATGCTGCTCAATGCCAGAAGTCTCAATCTCAAGATGCACGCACTCGAGGCCCTTCTCAGTATGGAGAACATCGATGTCTGTGCTGTGACAGAAACCTGGTTCAAGGCTCCTGAGAGCACCCCAGCACTAGCAGGTTTCACCTCATATCATGCGTTCCGGCCCCAAAATCCGGACAACACCAAGAAAGGAGGGTGTCCATATTCATAAAGGACACCCACACCTCAAGGTTGGTGGCAACGCACGATGCATCGGAGACCATCCAGGTGCAATTAACCATAGGCAAGACTGCTCTGCAATTTGTAGCATGTTACAGGCCACCCTCTCAAACTCAGGAACCTCACATGGCCTTCCTGAAAACAATGGAGGGATAAATGTATCTCCAAACACCATCATACTAGGTGACTTCAACTACCCTAATATAGACTGGGAACACTACTCAAGCCCAAACACTCTAGCCCAAAGGTTCCTGGAGTTCATAAACTCAAATGCCATGGAACAACTAGTCACCATCCCCACAAGAGGAGAAAACATACTTGATCTCATCATCACGAACATGGGATCACAATGTTCAACACCGGAAGTATACCCCTCACTGGTGAGATCAGATCATAAACTAATCTCGCTGGAGGTCCTCATCCTGCCCCCACCTGAAACAAAAAGGACCACAGTGAAAAACTTCTCAAAAGCCGACTTCACACTTCTAAAAACTAGTGTGGTCTCCTTTAAGGCCCCTGAGCCAGTGGTAAACATTACTCAAACCACTGAATCACTTACAAATGCCTTCTACCAGCACCTACAGGACTGCATGGATCAGGCAATCCCAAACAAAACTAAGACTCTTTGTACCAAAGGCAAGCGTCCAGTCTGGTGGACCCCAGCCATAAACAAGCTCTACAACAAAAGGAGGAAGCTACTACAAGATAGAGCAAAATCCTTGAAAGGTAAGACACCTTTGATCATTATAAGTAAAAAACTAAGAGCTCTTATAAAATCATCCAAGGCAAATTTTGAGAGAAAAATCGCCAAGGACTCAAAAGACAATCATAAGGCCTTCTTTAGCTATGTTAGAAACCTAGGAGGAAACTCCCAGATATGCTCAGAATTAGTTCAAAATGATGTGAAGATTACTGAACCTACACACATTGCCAACATACTGGCTGACAGGTTCAGTGCAAACTTCTGCCCCCTCCCCAAAAGGAGAGATATCTATACCAGAGGATTGTAGCCCCCCAAACATCTCCAACGCCCAGGTGAGAACTGCTCTCTCCAAAGCAAAAAACACAGCATCCATGGGACCGGATGGTGTCCCCGGCTGTGTGCTCCATGAACTCAATGAGGAATTAAACCCGCAGTTAGGACAGCTGTTTAATCTTAGCCTCACCTCAGGATACGTACCCAAGGAGTGGCGCACGGCGACTGTGGTCCCACTTCATAAGGGCGGTGCCTCCACCGACCCTGGAAATTACCGTCCCATTAGCTTGACAAGCCTTATCTGCAAAGCCATGGAGAGGATCATAATGGAACTCATAAATAAAGACATAGGGAACTTGCAGACTTTGGATCCAACCCAGTTTGGCTTTGTCAAAGGCAGATCATGCCTTTTAAACTTGGTTGACTTTTTCGAGACAGTCACCAAGGCCATTGATGAGGGAAAGGCAGTCCATACAGCCTACCTTGACCTGGCAAAGGCCTTCGACACAATACCCCACTCAGGTATCATCAAAAAACTCATCAGCTTGAATGTAAACCCATACATCACAAGATGGGTTGCAAACTGGCTAAGTGACAGAACAAACAGGGTCAGAGTTGCTGGAGCCATGTCAGACTCAAAGCCTGTCACAAGTGGTGTCCCACAGGGCTCAGTCCTGGGTCCACTCTTGTTCGGCATCTACTTTTCTGAAGTACAAGCAAACACAGGAGGGTTATGGCTGACAAAGTTTGCAGATGACTGCAAACTGAAGCCATAGTCGAAAACACATCTGACACAGATATCCTTCAGAAGGGCCTCACAGAAACGGATAACTGGTGCCAGAGCCATGGCCTAAAGTTAAATGCCAAGAAATGCATAGTCATACCCTTCGGGAAAAACAAGGTTACCCCTAGCTACCATATAGGTGGCAATCCACTGAGCACAGAAGAAGTCATCAGGGATCTGGGGACCCAGGTTGACAGTAGCCTTCGCTTGACACTCATGTTGCTAAAGTAGTTAGGAAAACCTTCTACATTGCCCACCTGATCATGAAGGGATTCACATCTAGATCAAGGGAGGTCATCGCCCCTGTACTCATCACTCATTAGACCTATGATTGAGTACAATGCCCCATTCGAATGTATCTGACCAGACACCTGCAGCAGCTGGAAAGGCCCCAAAAGTTCCTCACCAAAAGGATAAAGGGTCTCAAAAATATGTCTTATGCTGCCCGACTGAAAGAACTCCAGCTCTATTCAGTCTCATACCGCTTGCTCAGAGGTGACCTGTGCCTGACATATAAGGCCATGTCAAACCCTGATTTGATGAATATGCTTCACCTCACAAGATCTAGATCCCTCAGAACCACAAGGGTGGGAGACTTAAACCTTGACACGGTTATTAATAGAACATGCTGGAGGGACAGATTCATCACCCAGAGACTCCCTATGCTGTGGAACAAAATCCCGGTACATGTGAGGCAGAGCACGTCGCTGGCCTTGTTCAAGAGGAATCTTGACCAATGGATGGGGGATCGCAGATATACCCCAGGGATTACTTCAGTGTCACTGCTTGACAGAGGCACAGCAAAATAATAGGCATAGTTTTATTCAAACTAAAGGGGTGGCGAAAGCCAAATAACTATGGGCTAGGCTTATAAATGCCCTTGGGCAGATAGCCTAGTATGAACCTATGAACCTATGGACTATGACAGAGTCTTAACAGTACCTGTTGAGAGACTTGAGTGCATTGGTGATATAGCGGATTCTGTTACCTGAAAAACAACTAACCATTACTTTCTCCTTATCCAGCCTGGTGAGAGGCACATCAGTGTGTCTCACAGTGGAGTCTCCTATGACTAATATGTTGGGTTTATGTTTAGGCCTTACTGGCTGTGAGACACAGATGTGTGGACTATGTGTGGTGTGTTGGGACAGTGGAGTTTACATGTGTTTGTGCCTCGTAGGTCTCTTTTGTTTGGGTATGCTTTTGCTGAGGACCTACACATATGTGGGGGTGTGTTGTGTAGGTGTGGATGGTGTTTGAGGTGTGGTGTTCATGTTGCCAAACGTCTCAGTACCAGATATACTGGTCTGTGTGTGTGGGGGGGGAGCAATGACACTAGGTGCTTGATTTAATTGCATCCCCTCACAAATTGTGTCCCTGGGTGGTAGCAGTAAAAGGATTGTCCATGTACATGAGGCAGTTGCTACACTGTCTCAGGATGCCCCTATCGACCAGACTGGCAGGAGGAAATGCAGAAATTGTCTATCCATATTTGTCAGAAACTGAAAGAGCTAAGAGGTAAAGGGAGGAAGGTCTATGAGTAGTACTACTAGATGATAACATAAGTGCTACTAAGGGAAAACCTGTAGCTGGAATACCTCAAAAATGGTTAAAAAAACATGCAGCTGAAGCTCTGGATGCAGCAGACCTGTATCTAGACTATGCTACTCAATTTTAAGGTTAAGAACTCAGTAAGAAAAAATTCACAATGAAGCACAGATTAATCACTTAGAGTCAAAAGAATAGAACTCACAGTATGAAAAAATACAGTTAAACAGTGACGAAATGCAGTTAAACAGTAAGGAATTGCAGTAGGATTATTTTCTTATGCAATTCCACTTGGAAGCTTGGCATTTGATTTCATGTTTCATTTAACTGTTTAATCAACAGACTCAAAGTAGAATTTCCCTTCATATTTCCATCATGACTTTAAAATAAGATTTTGTTTCATTGGATTGTCTTCAGAGTGGTGGTTGCACTGTTTGTAGCTCTAGGACATCAGATTCAGTCCCCCCTTTTTTCTTTACATTGTTGGTTTAGTTAAATTTGTTTTAATAAGTAAACAGTTTATTTTATTCATACTTGAATTTTGTTTCTTACTGTCAAGTGATGTTTTAGTGTCTTCTTCCAGAAACTTAAGTCTTAAGGTTTTAACTAAAATGTACAGTCAGTACCTTAAGTTGAGTCTCCTATTGCTGGAAAAAAATGACTTTATCAGTAGCCATTTCTTGATCCTTTTCCAGCTTCTTCAAGTTTTTTTATAATTCTAATGAGATGTTCTTCGTGTTTCACTGTTGCAGTCATCCCATTTGGGTTATCTGCTTGCAGTAGTCCTCAACCGGTCTAATTATCAAGGTTTTGGGTCCTGCGTCGGTTGCTGTCTCATGTTCCATGACGTCAGGTAGTCAGGGGTATAAAGCATGCAGCCAACGCCATTACATCAGTCTTTCTTGCCGCACAGTGCGCGAAACAGAAGCAACTCGCAAGTGCCGGTCGGCTGACTCCTGAAATTTTCGTTTCCGTATTTCAGAACTGAAGTCTTCAACTAAAGCTAAGTACCCCATTGGGGAAACTTTTTCTTGCTCTAAACTGATGTCAGTAAAAGTCAATAATTGTATTTCTTGTGGAAAGCAAATACCTCATAAAGATTTTCATTTGTACTGTATTCCTTGCCTAGGCCCTGACCGCGACGTACCTCGCTGTCGGTTTTGTGCTTTATTTAAACCACAAACTATTCGTCGTCGGTATATTTTCACTTCTAAATATTTTGGTACTCGGTTCAATTATCCAGATATGTCTTCGGTAAGCCACCTGACTACCGACATTCCGAAAAAATGCAAAGATAAAGACAGAGACAGGCCGCATAGGTCCAAAACTGCCGACGACACTTTTCCTAAACTAATCACCAGTTTGCTGGTACTCAGTGAGGTGCTTTCGCAGCCCCTAATACCCGCTACTTTAGATTTGCAGGCCTCTACTGAGACCCATTCGGAGTCCGGTATGCCGCGAGATGCTTCAACTGTGGAAACTGCGGATGTCTCTACTTTGGATGGGTTTGAAGCCGCTGTGCAGGCACCGGCTTCTGAGGGTGTATGCAGGCCTACTGACTTGCTTATTAAACCGATGCCATCTTCTTCTTCAAGGCCTAAATCTCGAACCATACCTAGAAAACCGACACCCCAGACCGCATGGTCAGGCCTCTATGCCTAAAAAACAAATGATAAGAATGGCTGAAGACCTTATTACTTTAATCAGGGGAAGCCAACCTTCCCCCTTTAAGAGACCTAGGACTGAATTTGCTTATGATACTTCTGACCAGGATTCTGAACATTGACTCCTCTGATGACCAGGATCTACCCTTATCTACCTATGAGGATTCTAATGCAGGGAACTCTATTACCTCTGCTTCTCCCCCAGAGGATTTTTCTTTTGGTGAAACCTTGAATACTCTTAGGGAGCATTTTCACTGGGAAAGCCAGGATTACTCTAATTCTAAAAAGGGGCTTAGAGTTTTCTTACTCCTGTCCCAGCACAGGCCTTTAGCTATCCCTCCTGTGCTGGACATTGTTGACTATGCCTTTTTGGAATCTAGCTTGGCCCCTGATTCTTTGCCTCCTGCACCCAGAAAACCTGGTAGATATTACAGGGGTCCTGATTCTCACAAGTTCCTTTTTAAAAATCCTACTGTGGATCCTGAGATCATTTCACAGGGACCCAAGGGCATTAAGGCTACTACTGCCAAAAATCCTACCCCCTCTGATAGAGATTTCAGTTTCATATGTTAAAGTATCAGCAGCATATTACAGGATTTAATGCATTCTGCTGAACAGGTTGGAAAACACTTTGCAATGTGGTTTTGATTCACTAGAGGCATCTTGCAGGGCTGCTGTCAACGGGTCTGTACTTAGAAGGCATGCTTGGCTTAAGGAGCAATCTTTGCCAGATCATGTTAAAACTAAATTGCTGGATGCTCCCTTAAATCAGTACCGCCTGTTTGGCAACAAAGCAGACGTTCTTAAAAAGATGGAGGAAAAAGCTAAATCTATGCAAACTGTTAAAGATTTCCTACAAGTACAGCCCCCAAGATTTAGTAGGCATTGGCTCTCTAAGACTTGGTCCTTTCCTGCCTCTTCCAGGCCATCTCAGTCCAAATCCAGAACAAGCAGAACACCCAGGCTTCAGTCCCAGGGTACGCACAGGACTAAGCAGTAGGGGGCTCCCACTTCCAAATCAGGGACTAGTAAGACTAACCCCTATGGTAAGCTGTCTCAGTGACTTAATTTTAAAACTTCCAAGCACTTCTCAACTGACTGCGCCTTTAGGGGGAAAGATTGTTCTGCAGACAAAAAACTGGGAACTCATTACCCAGGACAAATGGGTTTTAAATATAGTTTCCCAAGGATACAGATTTCACTGCCACACGTTACCAACCCCAAACGGTTGGCCAGATCTACCCCCAAATCAGTGGGCAGAGGCTCAAAAGCAAGTAGTCTCTCTTAAGCTTAAAGGATATTCAAACTGTACCAGAAGAGGAAAAGGGACAAGGTGTCTATTCTAGACTTTTCCTGGTATCCAGAAAAGACAAATCATGGCGTCCTATCCTGGACCTTTCTATCCTAAACACCTTTCTGTTGATTCCAAAATTCAAGATGCTAACTCTTCACCAGATGCTTCCTATGCTAGGCAAGGATGCCTGGTTGGCAGCACTGGATTTAAAGGAAGCCTACCTGCACATCCCAACCAGGGAGTCTTGCAGAAGATACCTACGCTTCAATGCAGGCTACATGCACTGTCAGTTCTCTGCACTGCCCTTTGGCTTATCTACTGTGCCCAGGGTATTCACAAAGTGCCTAGCTCCAGTCATTGCATTTTACAAGCGAAGAAATATTCAAATATACCCATACCTGGACGATTGTCTAATTCAGGCAGAAAGCCAGGACATACTTTTGAATCATCTGGCATTTGTGCAAAGGGTGCTAACTTATCTGGGGTACACCATAAATGAAAAGAAATCACATCTGGTACCCTGTCAGCAAATTATATTCATGGGAGCAAGCTTGAACACAACTTCCCAGATGGCTTTCCTCACGCCACAGAAACAAATTAATTTGACAACTTACTTCAAACTAATGGCCACAAAAAACCCTGCTATCTGCAAGGCAAATACTGCAAGCCTTGGAGATCATGGCCTCCTGCATTCTAATAATTCCATATGCAAGACTGCATATGAGGAAACTACAATGGTATCTAAAAAGCCTATGGTGTCAACATTCTCAGGATCTAGAATCAATGATTCCTATCATACCTTGCCTACAGTTAGAGTTCCTTTGGTGGGTGGAGGCCTGCCACTAAAACAAAGGACTACCATTCACTCTACCCTCTGCCGCCCAAATCCTAACAACAGACACATCAGACTATGCATGGGGGGCACAGCTGGCAGGGAAGTGCATTCAGGGCAAATGGAACCCAAGTCAAATGCACCTGCATATCAATCAAAAGGAAATGTTAGCTGTACAGAATGCTCTGACAGCCTTCAAGGACCACATTCTTCCAGGACAATTAATGGTAAAGACGGACAACACCACTGTTATGTGGTACATAAACAAGCAGGGGGGTACCCATTCCTACCCCCTCTGCAGACTAGCCATGGCTTTGTAGAACACAGCCTTGAGCTACCAAGTGCATCTACAGGCTCAATTCCTGCCAGAAAAACTAAATACATTGGCAGACAAACTAAGCAGAAATCTCATGGTCCCACAAAAGTGGAAACTGGAACCAAAGACTTTCAACATGTTGATAAACAAATGGGGGAGCCCAGATATAGACCCGTTTGCCTCTCCCCAGAACTACCAATTGGACAAATTCTGCACAAGGACTCCACACAAACAAGCTTGGAAAGTGGATGCTCTGTCTTTCAGCTGGAAAAATCTATCAGTTTATGCCTTTCCTCCTCTGCCTCTCCTCTCCATAGTACTACTAAAGATTAAACAGGACAAACCAAGGATGATACTGATTGCACCTGACTGGCCACGCCAACACTGGTACCCCCTCTTGCGCAGTGTGTCACTGCTGGCTCCATGGCACCTGCCTCAGACCCCTACCCTGCTGTCACAGCAGAAGAGCATGATTTTGCACCCTCAACTTCAAACCCTGAACCTGGCAGCCTGGCTAATTACCTGATCTCTCTGTTACCATCCCTCAGTAAACACGTGTTTGATGTCATTTTGGAGGTAAGGAGGCCTAGTACTAGAAAATCTTATGCTGAAAAATGAAAGAGATTCTGTGCCTGGAACCAAACTCAAGGGATGGGCACAGCAGTGCCCAATTTACCTCAGATTCTTCAATATTTAACTGAGATGCTTCACAATGGCCTTTCTTTTTCATCCATCAAAATTCATGCCTCAGCTATTTCAGCTCATTACAACACAGAACCACCCCTCTTCTCTCATCCACTGCTCAAGCAGTTCCTCACAGGGGCCAAAAACTTAAGACCACCCAGGAGAGCCCCAACTCCAGCCTGGGACCTTAACTTTGTATTGGAGAAACTCACTCTTCCTCCTTTTGAGCCAGCTGCAAGTGCAGAGTTAAAATTCCTCTCTTGGAAAACAGCCTTCCTTTTAGCAATCACTTCAGCAAGAAAGGTCTCTGAATTACAGGCCCTCAGGACCAATCCCTCCTTCATGCCCAAGGTGGTATCCAGTGTGGCTGTTAATCAGTCCTTTCATTTGCCAACCTTCTTTTCTAATCCATAGAACAAAGGGGAACGGATACTGCACTCCTTAGATGTGCACAGACAACTTAGATTTTACTTGGACATGACTAAACCTCAAAGGAAATCTGAACAACTGCTGGTGGCATTTGCTGCAGGGGCAGAAGGGAAGGCTATTTCAAAACAAACCATTTCTAAATGGATAGGCCATTGCATTCATTTCTGCTATAAGCACCATGGAAAACCTATCCCACAGGGGATTAGACCACATTCAACCGGGGCTGCATCAACTTCTACAGCCTTTCTCAGAGGTGTCCCTACCAGTGACATCCTAGAAGATGCTACCTGGAGTTCTGTACATACCTTCACCAAGCATTACCATTTGCTAATTTTCTCTAAGTCCAGAGCTGGCTTTGCCACTGCAGTCTTGCAGGGCCTTGTAGCTGGTCCTAATGCTATCTAAATTCCTCCTCCCATCCTTAGCTTTGGGAATCTACCCAAATGTGATGACTGCAACAGTGAAACAGGAAGAACATAGTACAGTTATGTACACTTACCATAAATGTAGATGTTCAAGTGTATTCACTGTTGCAGTCCTGGATGTTCTTCGTGTTTCACTGTTGCAGTCATTACATTTGGTTAATCCTGCTGGCAGGTTGCCCTCAGTCGGCCTGAATTCCAAAGTCTTGGGTCCTGCGTCGGCTGCTGTCACCCCTTCCCTGATGTCAGGGGTATAAAAGAAGCAGCCTACGACATTTTCTTTAGTCTTTCTTGCCGCGCGGTGCCCGATGCAGAAGCAGTTTGCAAGTGCCGGTTGGCTGACTCCTGAGATTTTCGTGTTCGAGATTCAGATCCGAAGTCTTCATTAAAAGCTAAGTACCCCGTTGGGGAAACCTTTTTCTTGCTCCAGACCGATGTCAGAAAAAGTTAATAATTGTATTTCTTGTGGAAAGCAAATACCTCATAAGGACTTTCACTCTTACTGTATTCCTTGCCTAGGCCCTGACCACGACGTTTCTAGTTGTCAGTTTTGTGCTAGATTTAACCAACGCACTATTAAGCGTTGGTACAATTTTGCACTTAGCTATTTTGGGAGCAGTTTTAATTATACAGTGCCGTCAGATGGCCATCCGACTACCGGAGTTCACAAGAAGCGCAAAGAAAAGGAAAAAGACAGGCAACCGAGGTCTAAAACTGATGACGAAGCTTCTCCTAAGTCAGTCGCCAATTAGCCGGTTCTCAGTGAGGCGCTTTCGCAGCCCCTGACACCCGCTACTTTAGAGTTGCAGGCGCTACCGACTCCCATGTGGAGTCAGTCAGGCCGCTGGATACTCAAGGTATTGCAGCCTCGGAAACTTTTCTCTCAGATGGGTCCGGAGCCGCTGAGCAGGCATCGGCTTCTGAGGGTGTTTTCAGACCTAAACAATTACACATTAAACTGACTACAGTTTCAAAGGCAAAGACTAAAGCACCTTTAAAGGCAAAGAAACAAGTTCACCAGCCACATGGACAGGCCTCCATGCCCAAAAAACAGATGCTCAAAATGGCCGAAGACTTAATTACCTTGATCAGGGGTTCCCATCCCCCTCCTGATAAGAGGCCTAGGCAAGAGACAGACTATGAATCTTCAGATCAGGTTTCCATTTCCTCAGATTCCTCCTCTGATCAGGAATATTCTCTTTCCCCCTATGAGGATTCTGATGCTGAAGAGTCTATCCCTTCAACTTCTCCTCCTGAGGACTATTTCTTTGGGGAAACCTTGCATACCACGAGGGAGCATTTCCACTGAGAGAGCCAAGATTTTTCAGAATCTAAGAAGAGGCTCGGGGACTTTCTTCTACTTTCTCAACACAGGCCTCTAGCTATTCCACCTGTGTTAGACATTGTAGATGATGTGTTTTCAGAGTCTAGTCTAACCCCTGACTCCTTACCTCCAGCTCCTGTTAAGCCTGACAGATACTACAGGGTTCCTGACTCTCATAAATTCCTTTTCAAAAACCCTGCTGCAGACCCAGAAACTATTTATCATGGTTCCAAAGGGGTTAAGGCTTCCACTGCAAAAAACCCTACCCCCTCTGACAGAGATTCCAGGGCACTAGATAGATGGGGAAAAAGATTTACACATCTGCAACCTTGGCTATGAGGGCCTTAAACTGCCAGTTTCATAGCTCAAATATCAGCAATATGTCATGCCACTGCTTAAACAGAAAATGTTGGTAAATTCTGAATGTGCAGATAACAAAGAAATGCAGGATTTATTGCATGCAGCTGAACAAGTTGGAAAACATACTTTGCAGTGTGGTTTTGATTATTTGGTGGCCTCCTGCAGGGCCGCAGTAACGGGTTCTGTAATTAGGAGGCATGCTTGGTTACAGGAACAAAATCTGCCTGATCATGTCAAAGCTAAATTATTAGATGCACCATTACAGCATGATACCTTGTTTGGTGTTAAGGCAGAAGAGGTGTTAAAGAAAATGGAGGACAAGGCTAAATCCATGCAAACGGTCAAAGATTTTTTTACAAGTACAGCCACCTAGGTTTAGCAGACACTGGCCTACAAATAATTGGTCCTTTCCAGTGTCAGACAGACCTCAAAGGGGCAGATCCAGACACCCTAGAGGCAGATCCCAGCCACAAGGTTCGTACAGGTCTAAACAATGGGGTGCTTCTACCTCCAAAAGTGGAGAAGACAAATCACAACCTTACAGGAAACAGTCCCAATGATTTCCCCCTGCCTGCACCAAGCACTTATTTACTGGCAGCACCCTTAGGGGGAAAACTAGCACTTTTTCTCAAAATTGGCACATTATAACCCAGGCAAATGGGTTCTAGACAGAGTGTCACAAGGCTACAAGTTTCACTTCCATACCCTGCCAAGGGCAAACGGTTGGCCAGCCCTGCCAAAAATCAATGGACAGAGGCTCAAAAACAAGTATCCCTCATGGACATGGGGGCTATTCAACAAGTGCCACAGCAAGAGCAGGAACAAGGATTTTACTCAAGACTGTTCTTGGTACCCAGAAAGGACAAAGCATGGAGACCAATACTGGACCTATCTATTCTAAACACTTTCCTGGATATTCCAACATTCAAAATGTTGACTTTGCAGCAGCTTCTGCCCATGCTGGGCAGAAAGGCTTGGCTCGTCACTTTAGTCCTAAAAGAGGCATACCTGCATGTCCCAATCAGACAATCATGCAGAAGATACCTCAGATTCAAGGCTGGTTTAAAGCATTACCAATTCTCTGCACTGATCTTTGGCTTATCTACTGCACCCAGGGTCTTCACAAAGTGCTTGGCACCAGTAATTGCTTTCTGCAGACAAAGAGGAATACAGATATATCATTACTTGGATGACTGTCTCATTCAAGCAGAGAACAAGGACATTCTATTACAGCATCTGACGTTTGTGAAAAGACTTTTAACATGCCTAGGGTACACAATCAACGAACAGAAATCAAAACTAGTACCCTCTCAAGAGATAATACTCCTGGGTGCAAGCTTAAATACAACTGCCCAGATGGCTTATCTCATGCCAAACAAAGGCAACTGACTACCTACTTCAAAATGTTAGCAACAAAGGCCCAGTTATCTGCAAGAAAAATTCTGCAGGCTTTGGGCTTCATGGCATCCTGCCTCCTACTGATTCCATATGCAAGACTGCATATGAGGAAACTTCAATGGTACCTAAAAAGTGTTTGGACTCAACATTGCCACAGCCTGAAAACTATAATTACTTTCATTCCCTGCCTGCAACAGGAGTTCCGATGGTGGGCAATGGCTTGTCACCAAAACAAGGGACAGACATTCACATTGCCCCCTGCCAAGCAGACACTAACAACGGATGCATCAGATTATGCCTGGGGGGCCCACATGGCAGGAAGATGCATTCAGGGCACATGGACTTCAAACCAAATGCATCTACATAGCAATCAAAAGGAGATGCTAGCTGTTCAAAATACCCTGTCAGCTTTCAAGGACCTACTTCATCCAGGACAACTAATGATAAAGACAGACAACACCACGGTGATGTGGTATATAAACAAGCAGGGGTGCACACATTCTTACCCCCTTTGCAGACTAGCCATGACATTGTGGGACACAGCATTGACTTACCAAGTACATCTGCAGGCACAATTCCTGCCAGGAAGGAAAAATACTCTGACAGACAAACTAAGCAGAAACCTCATGGATCCCCACGAATGGCAGCTGGATCCACAAATCTTCAGCATGATAACAAGGAAATGGGGATGCCCGGACATAGATCTATTTGCCTCCCTTTACAACTACCAACTAAAAAGATACTGTACAAGGATTTTTCACAGACAAGCATGGAAAGTGGACGCTCTGTCCTTCAGCTCGAAAAACCTATCAGTATATGCCTTTCTCCCTCTGCCTCTCCTCCCCAAGGTACTCCTAAAGGTCAGACAAGAGAAGCCAAAGATGATACTGATTGCCCCAGAGTGGCCCCACCAGTAGTAGTACCCAATCTTAAGGAGCTTTTCTCCATGCCCAGCTTGGACCTTACCTCAAGTACCTAATCTACTGTCCCAGCAAAACAATCAGATCCTGCACAGCCAACTCAGGACTTTAAACCTGGCAGCATGGCAGATAATGTAGTCATACAAAACACACCTCTCAGCAAAACTGTGATGGATGTCATTTTGGAAGCCAGAAGGGCTAGTACTAGAAAATCTTATGCTGGAAAATGGAAGAGATTCTGTGCTTGGAACCAGGCACAAGGAACAGATACAGCTGTGCCAAATATTTCTCAGATTTTACAATACTTAACTGAGATGCTGGATAAAGGCCTTTCTTTCTCATCTATTAAAATTCATGCCTCTGCCATTCTGGATCATTACAATGCAGAGTCACCAATCTTTTCTCATTCATTATTAAAACAGTACCTCAGAGGAGCCAAAAATTTAAGGCCTCCAAGGAGATCACCAATGCCTGCATGGGACCTCAACTATGTTTTGGAAAAACTCACCCTGCCTCCTTTTGAGCCAGCTGCTACTGCTGATATAAAGTTTCTATCCTAGAAAACAGCTCTGCTCCTAGAAATAACTTCTGCAAGACGAGTTTCAGAGCTACAGGCACTCATGGCTGTGGTACCTTTTATCATTTTTTATCCGGACAGAGTCTCCCTGAGGACAAACCCAACATTTATGCCTAAGGTGGTGTCCAGTGTGGCTCTTAACCAAACCATTCATCTGCCAACTTTTTATCCAAATCCACAGAACAAGGGGGAAAGAATTATACATTCTTTGGATGTGCACAGACAACTTAGATTCTACTTGGACAGAACCGAAGTGTTCAGAAAGACAGAGCAATTACTAGTGGCATATGCTACAGGATCACAAGGAAAGGCTATCTCAAAGCAGACTATTTCAAAGTGGATAGGCCACTGCATTCGTTTCTGCTACTTATACCATGGAAAGCCAGTGCCTATGGGCATTAGGCCACATTCCACCAGAGCTGCAGCCACTTCAGCAGCCTTTCTCAGGGGGGTACCAACCAAGGACATTTTAGAGGCTGCTACTTGGAGTTCAGTGCACACCTTTACAAAGCACTATCATCTGCCATTCTACTCTAAATCCAGGGCAGGCTTTGCAACTGCAGTTCTGCAGGGCCTCATAGCCACTCCTAATGCTGTTTAGCGTCAGCCTCCCAACCATAGCTTTGGGAATCTACCCAAATGTGATGACTGCAACAGTGAAACACGAAGAACATAGTACAGTTGTGTACACTTACCATAAATGTAGATGTTCGAGTGTATTCACTGTTGCAGTCCAGGTTACCCACCCGCCATCCCCCTTTTTTCTGCTGGAACTTTTCTTTCCTTCTCTGATTTATACAACCTATGTTGTGTATTTGCTTGTAGATGAAGGTAAAGTTTATATTGGTGCATGCAATTTTATTTATAGATATACATTTTGGCTACCCTTTTAGGGGGCACCTTACATCTGGGGCAAGAAAAACTAAAGAAAATGGCATCGGCTGCTTCTTTTATACCCCTGATGACCTGACGTCAGGGAAGGGGCAACAGCAGCCAATGCAGGACCCAAGACTTTGGAATTCAGGCCGACTGAGGGCAACCTGCCACCAACCCTCCCTCCAGCCCCCTGACTTCTCTTGGCTATATCTCTGTTCTCTTTTACCATGCTTAAAAGCTTTTAGGTGTATTTGCTTTTTTGTTGGAGGTATAACCTTGTATATATATATATATTTAATTGCTTCCCATTAGGGGGCACCTGATATCTGGGGCATGAAAAACTGATGTAATGGTGTCAGCTGCATACTTTATACCCCTGACTACCTGACGTCATGGAAGATGAGACAGCAACAGACGCAGGACCTAAGACTTTGATAATCAGGCCGACTGAGGGCTACTGCAAGCAGATAACCTGAATGTGATGACTGCAACAGTGAATACACTCGAACATCTACATTTATGGTAAGTGTACACAACTGTACTTTCTCTGTCCTGGAGTTGCTATTGTGGACACTAAGTTGCTATTACTAAAGGCTGCAACTCTCTGTCTGGGCCTGTCTCAGCCCCCTTTTTTATATAGTCTCCAAATACTCATTCATTTTTTACTGTAACTTGTTATAATACAGGCAGGTTTCTCTCTGCTCTTAAAGTAACAGATGCAACTAAACAAAACACCGACTATATTTAAAGAAAACAACATTGTATTTACATACTTTGGGTCACAAACATTACCACTATTAGGTGTACATTTTGAGCCAGCATTAATAGGTATTTATTTTTTGATCACAAACATTATTTACAGAAGTATAGCTGGGGTGGGTAAAGGGGGCAGCTACTCCAGGGTCTGAGTATTAGGGGACATGATCGGCACATGCTGATTGGTCTTAAGCTCATTTAAGATTGCATTTGTGGTCAAACCTGAAGTGCATTATCACTCTGTGTGTGTCATAAACTCTTCCAGCTGCATGTTACAGCCATAGCAAGCAGTTTCCTACAGTTTAAAAAGAGATAAGAGCTTTTCTCTGTAACGGCTGAGCGTAGATCAAAACCAGACCCGACCTGCTCCTTAATGAGGAGTTGAGTTTGGGAGGTGGCACTTAGTGAGACACAGGATTGCTATTCCTCCTGATAATTTACACCATTATTTAAATATATTACTCTTCTGGTTGAGAACCACCACACTGGGCTACAGTATTGTATACATGTATTGCTCAGGAGATTTGGGCTGCTGTATGCCTGGGGAAACTGGGAAAATGTTCGCCAATAGTTATATCATACAGCTACAAGGTGTAACACTTTTTACCTTTTATTATAAGGTATTTCTCTTGCAATAATTATACACATTACTTCAAGTTTCTACTTGCTAGTTGTTTTATGCTTGCACACATACTGTCCTTTTATTAATTCTGTAATGTTTCCTGAATCTAGCAAGCACTGCATTTCTTTTCCCTCAACCAGATTATTACGTGTCAAGTTTTGTAATATAGTAATAGAAATCAGGCTGTATATCTGTAATAGCTAACACTTGGTGTTGTCATATTCCTGATGCTCACATTTCATATGCACGTGTTTAAGTGCATTTTTTTTTCAGAATTAACATTTTTGCAGGTATAGTGTTGTTGTCCCTAACTGTGCACTACTTGGCTATATTTTCTGATCTAGAACATTTAAACAAACTAGGTCAGGTGGTGACGTTCTTTGTTTTTGTAGGCAAAGCAGCATACCTGTGTGAAAGCTTACTGACACTTGGATGTATGCAAATCTAAATTTAAGTTTTCAAGTTCAGTTAATAATAAAAGTTCCACCAAAATAACAAGCTCTTAAGATGATTTAGGTTCACTCTGGAAAGGACACTTTCTTAAATTACTAGGGAGTGTCCTTTCAAACTTGTCCACTGCCAATATTTCAAACATTTTACTTAATGTTCTTATGATGTTCTAAGCACCATTTTAAAATATGCATTGTCAGCCATTTGTGACCTTGCCAGTCTGTACATTTCATAGGTTCATAGGTTCATACTAGGCTGTCTGCCCTAGGGCATTTATAAGCCTAGCCAGAATGTGTTTGGCTTTCGCCACCCATTTTAAATTAATTTTGCTATGCCCTTTTTCGAGCTTAGTATACTGTGCCTCTGTCTAACAGTGACACAGAAGTGATACCCGGGGTAAACCTACGATCTCCCATCCACTCATCAAGATTCCTCTTGAAGAGAGTCAATGAGGGACTCTGCCTAACCTGGACTGGGATTTTATTCCAGTGTGAAGGGAGCCTCTGGGTTATGAATCTATCCCTCCAGCATGTCCTATTTATTTCAGTGCTGAGGTTCAAGTCTCTCGTAGCTCGATGGGATTTGGATTTTCTGAGGTGCAGCATGTCCATTAATTCCGGGTTGGACATGGCTTTATACATCAGGCACAGATTGCGTCTGAACAGGCGGTATGCCACTGAGTAGAGCTGGAGTTTCTTTAACCGGGCAGCATATGGCATCTGTTTGAGCCCTTTGATCCTCTTGGTGAGGTACTTTTGGGGTCTTTCCAGTTGCTGCAGGTGTCTGGTAAGGTACATCCCAAAAGGGGCATTGTACTCAATTATGGGCCTGATGAGGGATGAGTAAAGAGGCACGATGACCTCCCCTGATCTAGATGTGAATCCCTTCATGATTAGGTGGGCTATATAAAATGTTTTTCTAACCACTTTGGCCACGTGGTTGTCAAATGAGAGATTGCTATCAACTTGGGTCCCCAGGTCCCTAATGACTTTTTCTGTACTTAATGGATTACCACCTATGTGGTAATTTGTGGGCACTTTGTTTTGCCAAAGGGATGACTATACACTTTTTGGCATTTAGCTTGAGGCCATGGCTCTGGCACCAGTTGTCTGTTTCTATGAGGCCCTTTTGGAGGATGCTTGTGTCAGCTGGAGAGTCGATTATGGCGCCCAGTTTGCAGTCATCTGCGAACTTGGTCAGCCACAGTCCTTCTGTGTTAGCTTGTACCTCCGAGAAATATATACCGAACAAGAGAGGTCCCAGGACTGAGCCTTGTGGGACACCACTTGTAACTGGTTTGGAGTCTGACATGGCTCCAGCAATTCGTACCATGTGGGTTCTGTCCTTGAGCCAGTTTGCAATCCATCTAGTGACATAGGGGTTTATATTTAAGCTGGTGAGCTTATCTATAATGCCTGAGTGGGGTATTGTATCGAAGGCTTTTGCGAGGTCCAGGTAGGCTGTGTGGACCACCTTCCCCTCGTCAATGGCCTTGGTGACTGTTTCAAAGAAATCAACCAGGTTTAAGAAGCAGGATCTGCCCTTAACAAAGCTGAACTGGGTAGGATCCAGTGTCTGTAGGTTCCCAATATCTTTATTTATGAGGTCCATGATGATCCTTTCCATAGCTTTGCAGACCAAGCTAGTCAGGCTTATGGGGCGATAGTTTCCAGGATCCGTTGAGGCACCACCTTTATGGAGAGGGACCACTGTTGCTGTACGCCACTCTTTGGGCACATATCCTGTAGTAAGGCTGAGATTGAACAGTAGTTTTATGTTTGGGTCTAGCTCTTCTTGGAGTTCATGTAGGACGCAGCCCGGGACAACGTCTGGTCCCATTGATGCTGTGTTTTTTGCTTTGGAGAGGGCGGCTCTTACCTGTGCATCTGAGATGTCAGGTGGGCAGCACTCTGCTGGGATAGATATTTGCTCTTTTGGTGGGGAGGGGGGGAGAGAAGTTTGCGCTGAACCTGTCAGCTAGGATGTTTGCAGTGTCTGTGGGTTCGGTGTATTTTTTGTCATTTTGGACTAATTCTGAGCATATCTAGGAATTACCACCCAGGTTCCTAACATAACTAAAGAAAGCCTTGTGATTATCCTTAGTGTCCTGTGCAATTTTTCTCTCGAAGCTGGCCTTAGACAATTTTATGAGTGCCCGTAGTTTTTTGCTAATACTGATCAGTGATGCCTTCCCTTTTTGGGATTTTGCTCTATCATTTAGTAGCTTCCTCCTTCTATTGTATAGTTTGTTTATGGCTGGGGTCCACCAGACAGGACGTCTGCCTTTGGAGGATTGGGTCTTGGTTTTATTTGGGATCGCATGATCCATGCATTCCTGAAGGTGTTCATAAAATGCGTTTATAAAGGATTCTGCGGTCTGGGCCATATTTTCCACAGGCCCGGGGCTTTGAAGGATTCCACCTCGGTTTTGAGGAGTGTGAAATTTGCTTTAGAGAAGTTTTTCACTGTGGTTTTCTGGGCAGGGGGTGGGGTCGGGATGTGAATATCCAGTGTGATTAGTTTATGGTCTGATCTTACCAGTGAGGGATACACTTCTGGTCTGCAGCATAGAGTCCCCATGTTGGTAATGATCAGGTCCAGTATGTTTTCCCATCTTGTGGGAGTGGTAACAAGTTGTTCCATTGCATTTGAGTTTATAAATTCTAGGAACCTTTGGGTCTAGCTATGAAACTCAGGAGACTGAGGCAGTAGTGAAAGCCCAGCCCTTACACATGTTTATTTTATAGGGTATCTGTGCCATCTAAGTCCATATAGACCTTCATTGAGCCCCCAGTCAAATGTGATGACAAGATGTTGGTCTGCTCTGCATGGGGCCATGGCGTTTAGGCTGTGTATCTTTTCTAGATCACCAGGTAGGCCTCCACATTATCTTCCTTGCTGAGTTACTTTAGGGACCACTGTCTTTGTTTGTGGCACCCTGCTAGTTGGTCTGCTGGTTTACAATTGCATTTGTCTTTTATGGCAGGAGGAGTAGGTGTTGACCATTGACTATAGTTTTCTGCATTAGGGCCTTGCTGAATTTACATTCTGCCTAGACCTACAGATTTTGCTTTGCGTCAAAACATACTCACAGCATTCAGTCCAGAAAAGTTCTTTTTACTGGCAAAGGTTGCAGTCCATAGTCACTCTGTTCAGGGAGCTCTTCCTTTCTAAAATAAATCCTTGTATGGGGATGTGGTTTTCATACCTACAGAAAGTTTATCAGCCAGTGCAGCACAGCTTTTCAGCTAACACAACCTGGATCTCAGGTTCCTTCCACTTCAGAAATTCCATTTACTTTTGGGCTGTTAAATAATTAGCAGAACTTGCAATTTCTGAGTTGAGGAAGAAAACATTTGCAGAGTACTTTCCGGGTAGCTTTACAACATTTCACTATTCTTCTTGTGGCAAAAAAGAAACTCTGGCAGAGCAGTTTTCTGGTATGTTCATAAAGTGACAGCTTGCAGAGAATTGTTTTTCCCTTGGGTGGAGTGGATGACTTCTGTGGAGTCTCCTTGCCATGATCCTTCCTTGCACTAGGACTCAGTAAAGCAGGAATATGTCCTCTTGTGGAGATGTCAGCCTTTTAAAATTTTCAGAGGAAGTTTTCCCTGATGTGTGATCCTGCCTTTCCTTTTCCTGCTTGACAGCCCCATAAAAGTGTCCCATGATCCCAGAACAGTGTATATTCCTAGTTCAGTAGCCTGGGGAATCACCACTGTGCTGCTATAGGGACTCTGAGATAAGGTAGCTAGACCTGGGAATCCAGCCATTGTCCAGCTGGGGTTAGTAGTTTTTAGTATGCTACTAACGGTCTCCTACTGTTGGTTATTAGGTGCTGTCTGAATCACTGTCAAGATACACTTCCATCCACCTCCTCTGCTTAGTTGGATTGCAGTGCAGTATGGCTGGGCTCCTTGAGTTCTACTGCCATTCATGGAGTGCATATTTGATGCCATCTGGTGGCACTACTGTAGTGACGGTTGTACAGATGGTGTGTCCTGGGAAAGGCCATGTTGCACTGGACCTTTAATCCCATACTTCCCTGCCTAGCTCAGTCACTCACCTGGCTGTTTACAGAATGGAGGTCTTCAGTAACATGGTCAAGGTGTCATCCCCTTTATGTCATGGAGGGAGGTTTAGGAGCAGATTTTGTCCATTTTTGTCTATTTGTGGAATAAACTGCAACAGATTTTACCTGCCTGTGTCGCTCCTAGTGCAACTCTTTTGTGGACTGTGTTTATACATTTTTTGGCTGTTTGTTGCACTTGGTTTACCTGAGTTGTGAGTAGCTGTGTTTCTACATATTTTTCTTTGGCTAATTCATACTGGAGATACAGTTTTGACGGCATAGTATTGGGTCTTGATGTCTGATCTCTTAAGGTGGTGTTCAGAAAATCATTAAGTTTGAGGATGAGATAACTCTTGTGTATTATATTTTTTCCTCACAGAAATGGGGGATTTGTAGTTGTATTGAATTATGGTATATTTGGTATATATGGTATACTTATTGCTTTTGTCCTTTGGCATTTGTGAAACAATTCAACATTTTACTTTCCATGGCACATAATTTTAGCTTTTGAATCTTGAAATTATACATACTTTAAGAAGAGCAGTCTGTAATAATTAGATCTGAAGTAGGATATTCATTTGTCTGCAACCTGTGGGTTATGGATCCGATATCGGATCCGAACCGGCATGGTTTTCCAGCTATGGATCCAAGCTCTCAGCTCCTCCCCTCACCCATAATGCCCTGCTCTACCCTCATGACCCCAGATCTCGTTTGCCGCGCTGGTGACTGGATTTGGGTTCTTTGCTCTCAGCTAAGTGGTAGTTTATTTACCTGTTAAAACAGAAAGTTTTAAAATTTTTGTGTATTTTTGTGTGAAAGTTTAGGTTTCCCTCATTAATAGTTTTAGTTTGAGTTAAATTAAGTAATTTTTTTTCCCTCCCCTCGCTGTTGCGTAGAGTGTGTGTGTAGGCCTGTGTGTCTTTTTCTTTTAAGTTACTTTAGTAGCTTGTAGATTATGGCTGATCAGCCTAAATCTATCTTTTCAAAATGCTCCGAGTGTGGCCATAAGCTCTCACCGGCTGATGGCCACACTCGGTGTGTTAAGTGTCTCGGGGTTGAACACCTCACATCTGGCTGTTCCATATGTGCAGGGTTCAACCCCAGGGCACTGAGGGAGCGGAGGTCCAAGCTTGTCTTGGCGGGTCTTTTACCGCCAGACTCGGCTCCGTCCTCCGCTCCTTCGGGACTACTGTGGCTACAGTTGTTCCCCTGTGGCACCCTCCTGCTCCTGGGACTCAACCTCCCGCTTCTGGAGAGGAGAGGGATGCTGCTAAAGGACCGGAGGGAGAAGCACCAGCGGCGGGCCGAGACCTCTGTTTCGGCCCGCCAGCCAAGCGGCTTCTCCCCGGCTCCGTCGGTTCGGTCTCCTCCTTCTCGGCTCCGGTCCCCTGTGTGCTTTTCACGGGTCCTGAGGAGGAGGAGACCCGATCTCCGTCGAGGCTATCGAGGAGGCACTCCAGGCCTACCTCGGTAGCCTCGTCGAGATCTACACATAGCCTTTCTGATGCTGATCTGGACCGGATGATGAGAAGGTTCATCCAGGCCCAGATGCAGATGGGAGTGCTCTTGCCTCCCCTCCGGGAGCTCAACACCCTTTTAAGCCTATTGCTCCTTCTCCGACCCGCTATCCGGGTCCGGAGCAGCTGGAGCCGAGCAGCTTCGGAGCCGGGGGTGGGTCGGCGCCGATAGTACTTGGTACTTCGGATCCGACCCTGCCCTCGAGTGCGTCGGACCCGACCTCTCGGAGCCTGGATCCGAGCTTCGGATCCGGGGGGATCAGTGCTCCTTCGGCGCCGTCTGTGTCGGAGCGTACTGTCCCTTCGGATCCGAGTGCTTCGCGCGGCTCCGGTCCACTCGGATCCGAGGGGAGCCGATTGTCGGATCCTTTGGTCGAGGTCGGCTCCCCGGCTTTTGATGTAGTGGAGAGGGCTCTGTTGAGGGTCTCCGGACCCCGGCACTTGTTCGGCTCCGTCCGCTCCCTCTGCACTGGGCCAGGCTTCCACCATCCGGCCCCTGGGACAGCCCGTTTCTGTGCCCCAAGTGGCTCCTATGGAGCAAATTGCTGCTGCGAGGACTCCTCTGACAGCCCCCAGAGGAGGTCCCTCAAGCATACGCAAAAGGAGGCACATTGACTCCCCGAGTCTCTCACAGAAGACACGGACTTGGAGGAAGGGAAGGCTCCCCACGGTCACCCCGAGGATGTCTCCTTTGGAGACATCATGGAAATGCTCCATTATAAGGGGGTGGTCTGCCCCAAGTCTTCCTCGGACGAGTCCGTGTTCTCGGAGGCATTTGACGCGGGCCCGTCTACCTCTTGGGTGTCCCCCTGCCGACCCCTGGTGGACCTTATTACCACCAGGGCGTGGAAGGAACCGGACACCGTGGAGCCAATTCCCAAAAGACCGGATAGGATCCTTAGTCCGCCATCCGACCGGACCCATTGGAGTAAGGGGCCTCCGGTAGATGCCATGTTGACGGCGGCGGCCACAAAGAGGGAACTGGCTCAGGAGAGTCCCTCAGTCCACCCACCGAGCAAGGAGTCTCGGATGATGGACCGCTTGGGGAAGCGGATGTTCAGTTCGGCGACCTTCTCGGTAAGGGCGCTGAACTATTTGGCACATGTTATTCGGATGCAGCGAGATCTTATTAAGGAATACGCTGCATCCCCCCCTGAGTCCATTTTGGAGGAGGACAGAGTTCTGCACTCCACCCGTATGGCCACTCTTAGGTCAGTTACAAATACTTCTATGCGGCTACTCTCCCATGCAACGGAGGGCGCCGCTAGAGCTGTGGGGACAGGACTGGTCACTAGACGTCAGGCCAGGCTCCGTCACTGCGATTTTTCTGAGCCCTTCAAAGCGTCGTTTGCGAATGCCCCCTTTGATGGTTCTGCTCTGTTTGGCAAGACCGTTCGCGAGACGTTGACCCAGAGCGAAAAGGACGGGAAGACGCTGTCTGCCGTCAGAATCCGCTTCTCTGCACCCCAGAGGCCCTATTCTAGGAACCAAAAGGGTCAGAAGAAGATGTGGTTCCGGAAGTCGCAGCAGTCCCAGCCTGCTCCGGACAACCAGTCCTTCCGTGGCAGAGGAGGACAGGGAGGACGCCGCCCTAGAGGCAGAGGGCTCCCAGAAACTTCGGGTCCAGGGAACCTTTCTCTGAACGGCCCGCAGCAACCCTGAGGTTGCCCGACTGCTCTACTCTGGAGGCAGTCGGGGGACGTTCTGGGCACCTAGCGGCATGGGAGTCCATAACATCGGACCGCTGGGTTCTCCAAATCATATCCAGGGATATCGCATTCCTTTCCTTCACCTTCCAAAGTTGAAGTCCCTCCCAGACGTCCCACCCGGTCAGCGGGAGGCCGCTTTGGCAGAAATTGGCCATCTGCTAAAGAAAAGAGCCATCCAGCCCGTTCCCCCAGACCAGATCGGATCAGGGTTCTACTCCAGATTCTTTTTAGTGCCAAAAAAGACGGGGGAACTAAGACCAATCCTAGACCTCTCTCTCTTGAATCTGGCAGTCCCCAAAGAAAAATTCCGAATGGTCACTCTGCAATCTATTCTCCCCCTTCTGGGAGAAAATCACTGGATGTGCTCAATAGATCTCAAGGACGCGTACTACCACATCCTGATGGACAGGCGCTCCAGGAGGTTTCTCCGCTTCCGGCTGGGAGCCAGTCACTACCAGTTCCGGGTCCTTCCCTTTGGTCTCACCACAGCCCCAGGGTGTTCACCAAAGTATTAGCAGTGGTAGCGGCCCACCTGAGGCTTCAGGGGGTGCAGGTCTTTCCCTACCTGGACGACTGGCTTCTTACCGCCCCAACGAGGCATCTGCATCCATTGGCCAGAGCCTCCTTTCTCCCTCTTGCTCCCTTTCTGGGCATCACAATAAATACAAAAGTCCAACCTGGCCCACACAGCTCTTAGATTTTATAGGGGCCAGGCTAGACACAAGGAGTTTACGAGCCTTCCTCACTGCGGACAGAGTTCTAAATCTGCAGCTCCAGGTGCGGGCCATTCTCCATTCAAGTTCTGTTCCAGCGGAGTTGGTCCTGAGGGCTCTAGGGTCCATGGCATCGGCTATAGCACTTCTTCCTCTTGCCAGGCTCAATATCGCATTCTACAGTGGACGCTCTTAGTACAGTGGTCATACCTTGCTCTCCCCATGCATCATCCCATAGCGATCAGCAAGGCTTGCAAGCGGTCCCTCTTGTGGTGGCTCCACTCCCGGATCTCCACAAAGGCCGCCCATTTTGTGCTTCTCCCCTCTCGCCACGGTGACCACGGACGCCTCCCGCCTCGGGTGGGGGCACTTTGGCCGGACCGTCCAAGGCACGTGGAGCGATTCAGAGACCTTACTGCATATCAATGTTCTAGAGATGAGAGCAGTGCTCTTAGCGTTGCTAGCACTTCAGGACTTTCTTCCCTTGGGAACAATTGCGATTCAATCGGACAACATGTCTGTTGTCTGGTACATCAACAAGCAAGGGGAACAAGGTCTTACCCTCTTTGTCGAGAGGCCATGAGAGTTTGGGAATGGGCAATCTCCACCAATCGCTTTCTAATAGCAACGCACATTCCGGTCGGTCCAACATCCTAGCGGACAAGCTCAGTCGCACCATTCTGACCCCTTACGAGTGGTCTCTCAATTGTCAAGTAGCGAACGCATATTCGCACGGTGGGGAACCCCTTCATGCGATCTTTTGCTTCTCCCTCAAACACCAAGTGCGACAGTTTTTCGCTCTAATACCTCCTCCGGAGGTACCCCAAGAGACGCTCTGGTGCATGCTTGGCCACCCGGTCTTCTGTATGCCTATCCACCCTTGCCTCTGATGCTGCAAGTTCTTCAGAAAGCCTCTCGGGTGGGTTGCAGAATGATTCTCATTGCTCCATTCTGGCCTCGACAGATCTGGTTCCCCTTCCTAAGGTCTCACTCGGTGAATCCTCCTTGGATTCTAGATCCCATCCGGATCTGATATCCCATCCATCCTGCATTCCTCTTCCGTACCTGGACAACCTGAAGCTGACCGCTTGGCTGCTCCAGTTCCACTATTGATAAGGACTCCGGTATTTCTTCACCTGTAAAGGCTATTTTGGTGGCGGCTCATAAACCATCCACTAGAAAGGTTTACCAAGCAAATGGAAACGTTTCTCTTTGTGGGCGGAGCGGCAAGGCCTGAATCCCTTCACGGTTCCTCTCCCTTTAGTGCTTGACTTTCTAACCACTCTCTTTAACGATGGTGCCAGCAGTTCCACAGTCAAAGTTCAACTGGCGGCAATTTCTCACTATCACATTGGCCATGACTCTAATCCTCTTATGTCAGCCAAATTGTGTAAAATATTTCTTAAAGGTACTTTTCTTCTCAGGCCCCCCTATAAAACAAGCAGTTCCTCCTTGGGACCTTTCTTTGGTCCTACAGGCGTTGACCGCTCCTCCTTTCGAGCCAGCGGCTACGGTGGATCTCAAATTCTTGTCCTACAAGACAGCCTTTTTGGTAGCCATTACATCAGCCAAGAGAGTTTCTGAACTTCAAGCTTTATCAGCTAAACCTCCTTACTTGGTATTTCATCCGGACCGTGTTTCCCTCAGGACCAACCCGTCCTTTCTTCCTAAAATCGCTTCTGAAGCAAACATCAATCAATCCATTAACCTCCCTGTTTTCTTCCCTAAATATGAAAACAAAGGTGAATATAAGCTACATTCACTAGATGTTCACAGGCAACTTAGATTTTATCTGAACAGGACAGCTGGTCATAGGCAATCCGACCAGCTGTTTATTTCCTTTGCAAAATTCAATTTGGGCAAGCCAATCTCTAAAGTTTCTCTGTCCGCTGGATTTCACAGTGCATTTTATTGGCTTATCAAGCTTCAGGAAGGCCCGCACCGGAGGGTGTTCATGCCCATTCAACCCGGTCAGTATCTACCTCGGCAGCCTTCAAGGCTAGGATTCCTCTAGATGATATTTGTGCAGCAGCCACGTGGGCTTCATCTCATATGTTTATTTCCCACTATAAGTTGGATCTTGCATCTAGGGGTAGAGCATCCTTTGGCTCCCCGGTGCTCGGAATATCCTTCCATGATGGCGCCCAAGATTCAGGTAGCTGGGGACTCTGTCCCACAGGTTGCAGACAAATGAATATCCTACTTCAGATTTAGAAGTTATGTACTCACCATAACGTTCCATCTGAGTAGGTGTATTCATTTGTCTGCAACCATCCCGCCCTCCTATCCCCCTGGCCTTTCAGTTTCCTGCATATTCTTTGTTACCCTTTTTAGGGTATTGTTGCTTTGGCAAACTCGATCTGAGGTCATGAGGGTAGAGCAGGGCATTATGGGTGAGGGGAGGAGCTGAGAGCTTGGATCCATAGCTGGAAAACCATGCCGGTTCGGATCCGATATCGGATCCATAACCCACAGGTTGCAGACAAATGAATACACCTACTCAGATGGAACGTTATGGTGAGTACATAACTTCTAATTATATATTTTTATTTATACGTAATGCATTTTTATGAATGTGTCATCTGTTAGAGAATGTCTGTGCATTATTTATGCAAAATGTGTCTAAAAGTATTCACATCTGGAAATAAGAGCGGGGATGGAAGACTCTGCTGGTAACGTCCATTTGTATTTATCTTTAACAATCAATTGGACACAAGAGCCCCTAAAATGACTACCAAATCTTCATATACTTAAAAGTATTACAGCCTTGCACAGCAGTTGGTTAAAATGTGCAACCCACTTTTTTACTTCCATGATCCTATTTCAGCTGTCTTTTATAGCTGGCATAATGGTTAAGGTGTTTACCTTTCAGGTACAAGTTGCAAGGTTTGATTGTTACATGGGGTAGTTAGCTAGACATATGGTCTTTTCTAAAAGGATCTCAAGCCTGCATGA
>NC_056735.1:95153501-95241001 GCF_019279795.1 Protopterus annectens | reverse complement strand
CCTTTCTATACACCTTTGTTTCAAAATTATGTTCAAACTTATAAACTTCCACATCCAAGTAGTTTAAGGCATCTCTATTCAAAACATACGTGAATTTCAAGAAACTAGTCGTTGCCCTCATGTATTCCATAAATTCCAGGAACTTACTTTCACCCCCTGTCCAAAAAATCACTATGTCATCCAAAAACCTGTGGTAAAGTACCCAGTTTTCTTTATATTTTGAATTTATAATGAATTTTTCTTCCCATATTGATAGTACGATGTTCGCATATGTGGGGGCACAAGCAGCCCCCATAGAGACTCCGGATTTCTGTTTATAGTATTCACCATTGAAAATCAAAAAATTGTTTTTCAACACATTTTCCATAAAAATGACTGTTGCTATTTTATCTTCCTGTGTCATTTCCTTATCCATAAAAATACTCTCTTCGAAAAGATCCATCCCTTCTAAATGAGGGATGCAGGAGAATAAATCAATGATGTCTATTGTTATAAAAATGATGTCATCATTATAAACTTGGGGTTTAAGTTCCCTAAGGAAATCCCAAGAGTCTTTCAATATTATTTGGTTCTTTACCCATATATGTTTAGCCTTTATGTCAATAAATTTAGCCAATGGAACTGTCATTGCTCCCTCTGCTGAAACAATGGGTCTAAGGGGGGGTTATCCTGGTTCTTGTGGATTTTGGGTATGCCAAATATTGTGGCTACCCTTGGTTTCTTTACTTGTAAATAATTAGCTGTTTTGATATCAATAACTTTTTCCAACAATAAGTCCTGAATTAATACCTCTATTTTTTTATGTGCCATCTCTACTTCATATTGGAAGCCAAACTATATTTATTATCATCATTTAAAATGGTGCACATTTTTGCTTCATAAAGTATTCTGTCCATTACCACTACTCCTCCTCCTTTGTCCGGTTTCATGACTCTCACTGTTTTATTCATAGTGAGTTCCCTAAGTACTTCTTTTTCATCCATATCTAGATTCTGATGGTATCTAATTTTACTCCCATAGTCTATTTTTCTTATTTCGTTTTCCATAACCATCTCAAAGTTTTTAATTTGTGGAAGTAAGGGAGGGTTGTATGTAGATTTCCTTACTAAATCAGTATTAATACTGATATTATTGAAATTGATCATTTTTTCTTTATACTGAGGTATCATTCTTGGTGAGTGCAGGCTGCTACTCAGGGTCAGGGTCATACCCGCCTGGGCTACATGATCAGAGAGCTCTTCCATGTCTCTTTTCATGTAGTCCAGGGAGGTACGTCTCAGGTCATTCACACCAACATGAACAATGGCAGAGTCATATTTGTACTTGTTCTGGAGTGATTTGAGTGTTTGTGTTATGTGGCGGATTCTGGCTCCTGACAGGCAGCTAACAGCTTGTCCAGCCTAGTGAGTGGGACGTCAGTGTGCCTGACTATAGAGTCATCTATTACTAGCTTGTTAGGTATGTTATTTCGCCTTAAGGGCTGTGATTGTGAGGCACACTGATTTTGTGTTTTATGTGTTGTCTGGTTTGTGACAGGAGGTGCAGGTTGTTTGGGTGTCTGCTTTGGAGGTCTCTGATGCTTTTCCAGGTTTTTATTTAGAGCATCAAAGTATGATTTTGTGTTTTTGTGTGTATTTTTTGCCCGTGCTGTTTTAGTAGGTCTGTGTGCAGACTGATTTAGTAAGGATACTGATTTAGTATAAATACTGATTTAGTAAGGAAATCTACATACAACCCTCCCTTACTTCCACAAATTAAAAACTTTGAGATGGTTATGGAAAAGGAAATAAGAGAAATAGACTATGGGAGTAAAATTAGATACCATCAGAATCTAGATATGGATGAAAAAGAAGTACTTAGGGAACTCACTATGAATACAACAGTGAGAGTCATGAAACCGGACAAAGGAGGAGGAGTAGCGGTAATGGACAGAATACTTTATGAAGCAAAAATGTGCACCATTTTAAATGATGATAATAAATATAGTTTGGCTTCCAAATATGAAGTAGAGATGGCACATAAAAAAATAGAGGTATTAATTCAGGACTTATTGTTGGAAAAAGGTATTGATATCAAAACAGCTAATTATTTACAAGTAAAGAAACCAAGGGTAGCCACAATATTTGGCATACCCAAAATCCACAAGAACCAGGATAACCCCCCCTTAGACCCATTGTTTCAGCAGAGGGAGCAATGACAGTTCCATTGGCTAAATTTATTGACATAAAGGCTAAACATATATGGGTAAAGAACCAAATAATATTGAAAGACTCTTGGGATTTCCTTAGGGAACTTAAACCCCAAGTTTATAATGATGACATCATTTTTATAACAATAGACATCAATGATTTATTCTCCTGCATCCCTCATTTAGAAGGGATGGATCTTTTCGAAGAGAGTATTTTTATGGATAAGGAAATGACACAGGAAGATAAAATAGCAACAGTCATTTTTATGGAAACTGTGTTTGAAAAAATATTATATGTCTCTTACTTGCTTCTTGCTTGGAGTGATGGATCTGCAGTGTTCTTAAGACACTCAGTCTTGCTGGCTGGATTCTTGCTAAAATTCAAAGTCTGATTATATTTGCATTCACAGTCTGTTGCATACAGTAACTTGCAGAATATACACTGATGAGAGAATATACTTTGCAGCACTTGTCTTTAAGAGCAGTAACCAATAACTTTTATAATAAATAAAACTAGACAAACGTTGCAGCTTAAAAGTACTGTTCCAACTTTACTTCTCATATAGTACAGATGATGTGAGAGATATAACATTTACCTCAGAACACCAAATGTGTTCCTACCATATCCCTAAACAACTGGATTTATACAGCTCTTTATATACTCTTTTTAAACATATTTTGGAGAATTGCTTATCCTGTAGAAACAATACTAAACTTCCTTGTTTAACAATGTCTTGTAAGAGACCAGCTTTTCTGACAGTGTGAATATCCTGTAACAGTGTCCTGATGTCCATGTAGAAAAACATATTTTTGAGGAAACACATTGTCCTGTATTCTATTTGGATCTTTGTATAAAACACATGTTCTTATGTCAATGCTGATAAGCATATCCTGTTTTATGAAGAAAAACATATTTTTGAGAAAACACATTGTCAGAGATCAGCTTTTCTGACAGTGTGAACATCCTGTATTTTATTTGGATCTTTGTATCTGTTCTTATGTCATATCCTGTTTTTCCATGCAGAAAAACATGTCATTGTTCTTTAAAAGCAGATTTTGCATTTTTGTTCTTGCATAACATCCTGCCTTGAGTCTGTAAGGGAATAATGTCCATTCAGCAGATTCCTTTTCCAAGCCATGGTCATTTAGTATGACTGCTGATCACATTTTACTTAAACTTTGTTTCTGCATTTAAGCAAGCCTTTTCTTTCAGCATATTTACAACATAATTAATTTCAGATTTATATTCATAAAATCTAACAATTCCCTCTGTTTTTAAACATACTCAAAACATTTTATATAGAAAATACATTAAGAAACAAACCTTTAGTTTGATACAACAAATCAAAATGCAATTTTACATAGTTAATACAATGATATTAAGTATTACTACCAAAACTGAATGTATTTAACAACTTTTTCTTTTGCAGACCATTCTGTGAAAATATTTTATCAGTTATGAGCTGTGTCTGCTTTAATGTTATTATTTATTTATTTTTTTAACTTGATCAATTTATTCTTTTGCAATCATAGAATTTCATTTATGACTTAGAACTGTTTCATTAACTCTTTGCAACTGTTGAACCAACTATAAGAGACAGTAACCATGTGCTACTGCAAGCATTTATACACTGCTGAAAACACACAATTTCAATGTCATTTTAACCATAACATTGTGGTCATGTCTTTGAACTGCCCATTAACATCTTGATAAAGTACTGAACTGGGCTTAGATAATAAATATTTGAAAGCAGTTATTTTACTGTGGTAAAACCAATGATATTACAACTTGACAAATTACTTTTGAACTTATTACGATGTATCCTGTACAGTATGTATTTACACAGACTGTTTGCTATTCATGCATTTCAATCTAGTAGGTACCCTGGACCCATTTTTTATTAAATATGGTTTTCACACATATTTATTACTAGACATTAATCTCGTTTGTACTGAATTCTTCTGCATTTGTACATACAATGACTATAAAGTACATTTAGTCTAATCTTACAAATTTAATAACATTAATATTAAGCAAAATCTTGGAAAATGTTTGTCTCTTTAGAAATATCTAGTGGAATTGATACCAAATTCATATGTCCTGTTATTTTAAACTACATACTCAACAATTATTAAAAATATTCATGCTTTTTTATACCAACATTGTTTTGCCAAAAACATATTAAAAATAGTGACCATTCTTGCTATTAGAAACATTTATGCATTTTTGCATATCTTTATTCTCTCTTGTATAGCTGTAATCAATTTTAAGCCAACTCTTGTTTTTTTAAACCATCTCTTGTATAGCTTTACGTTTAACAGGATGTAAATATAATTTAATTCTAAACAATACAATAATAACCATTATGATAGCTATTAACAACTTGTAAAATATCTTATCCTGTCAGGTTTAATCCAGTTTACCAGTATTTCTAATACACTAATACCTGTTTTTCCCTCCACCTAAAAGAGTATTGTCAAGAATGAATGAGATATTTTTTTTTTTCCTGTAGCTTTATTTTAGACCCTTATTATTTATTTTTATGTAGCTTTATTTCAGACCCTTGTCTCAGCCTGTTTATACAGACAGTGTAAAACTGAGTATGTGCCCCTCCATCATATACAGTCAGTGTAAAACTGAGAAAGTACCCCTCCCCCTGTAGTACTTCAGCACTGTTTACCTGCCCTATGCTGTGAAAATAGAATGTATGTCAGCCTAACACTATGGTTATACATTTATTTTATTAAATTATGGACTTTTTGTCTGATTTGATAATTTTTATAAAGCTTTTGCTGTTTACTACCTCTAGTATGTATTTACACCCTGCTGCACAATTGATTTGAACTGTATATATACTATAGCCCATTTGCTGGCTGTACTTGATGCAACTGAGTTTTTCTTCTCTTTTAACATTTACTTGCAAACAGATTATCAGTGACATCTATGCACAATTGTGGCATTTTATGACAATTATTAAATAGTGTTGTCTGTAAACATTTTAACAATTATGTTTTAATAACAATGATGCTTTAGAAAAACTCAAGCTACTTGCCTGGCAATCAGTCTTGTTGTTTATCTTATCTTTCCAGCATTTCCTGTAACTATTCATATAGTCTAGGAAGGTCAGAGCTCACATTTCATACTCTGTAAACTATAGTTAATTCTTTTAGCATTTTTCCTTTAATGTGATTGTGATTTGCATAACTATGCATTTATACAACATAAATAGACATCATTTTACAATTACCTTACATGGATTTCAGTATTTTTTATTATTTATTTATTTAACTATTGAACTGTCCTGCCATTAATTTTACAAAAACTGTTTGAATAATACCATCTGTGATTTTCTTCTTAAAATTCAGAACTTTAACTGTTTGGTGTTACTATATAATTATAAACAAATTGTAAAAAACAAAATAGATATTAGTTTAACCAACACATTTATATTTATATTATTTATATTTGCTGTTGTCTGCCTTATTGTAACAGATGTACTCTAGATGAAAAGAACACACATGCATGTCTGTCTTGTATCTGTATATCTTTATACAAGCATGTCATGTCTTGTGACTTTAAATTTTACTCATCTATTTTTATTTAATTTTATACATTAGAACAGTTTTGTTTACCTTTTGACTATGCTAATGAATGGCATTCATATGCTTTACTTTACTGTAGTACTGATAGATGTCTTGCTTTAACTGAATGAAAGTAAAACATTTAAGAATGATTTGTCCCTATCATCCTACCATGTATGTTTAACCATTTTCAAAACATAAACATATTATAAAATATATTTATTTTGCACAGATTAACTGTGTATGCAGGAAATTCCCTGTCTCTGTCAGTTCAGCTAATTTATTTCCTTTATTCTGCAACTGCTTTTGAAGAATTTCCTGGAATGTTGTATGGTCTTTCTGACATTCTTTAGTAAGCTGTTCTGCTGAATTTGAAACTCCTATGCACTTTTGAAAAGATGTATGTATAACTTGTCTAAGCTTCCTGAACTCATTGTGTCTGTCGTTTAGAAGTTTACTACATTCCTTTGTAACAAAATGTACTAGGGGTTCTATCAGTAACTGATTTGACTCACATGTGGTGACAGGACATAACTGTTCAACATCAGAATGTAATGGAAACACTTTACCTTTAGTTAATTCTTCAGATCTGTCTTTACAGTCTATTTTTATATTTGCAATATGATGCAATATTTTTTTATGACATAATACACAAAATGCAGTTTTTGTTGAATCACACAATAAACATTTGTCATTTTTCACATGGTTTTCTTTGAGATACCAGTCAAATATTGTAATACATTTGCATAATGCCTTACTATCAACCTGCCCTAATAAGGTTTTACATTTACTAATGTGCTGTGTATACCAACATAGCATTTTTTTACATTTGCTTAAATTATGCATGAAAATATCCATACTGTCTAATCTAATATCCAAGACTGTTTAATATCCAAAACTGTCGAATAGCAACCATACTAAAAAATGTGACGTAGAAAAAAGTCTTACCAGTGAGCAAGAAAACAGGTGATCAGGCTGTTGTTGCAGATGGCTGGAAATTTTTCAAAGTCACTTGAGAAGCTGGGAAAGCACAACAGGCAGTGGACTGATGGGCTAGTGGATATCCCCCTTTTCTTGAAGAATTTATGGCACTGCGAATTTCTTGGACTAGTCTCACTCCGGATTGTAGACGTCTAAAAAAACTTTACTACTGAAAGCTGCATAAACTGGAATACTTCTGTTCAGAATTGACACATACGTACAGATGTTAGTTACTGCAATTTAACTGAAGTGACCCTCTGCAGGGCTTACCATCACTCCTTCTGTGTTTGAATGCAGATTGTAGGTTCAAATGCAGGCTAGCTTGCCATTGAAAAAAATTATATGGAGCTAGTCACTCAGCTGCCTCGCCATTGAAAAAATATTATATGTCTCTTACTTGCTTCTTGCTTGGAGTGATGGATCTGCAGTGTTCTTAAGACACTCAGTCTTGCTGGCTGGATTCTTGCTAAAATTCAAAGTCTGATTATATTTGCATTCACAGTCTGTTGCATACAGAAACTTGCAGAATATACACTGATGAGAGAATATACTTTGCAGCACTTGTCTTTAAGAGCAGTAACCAATAACTTTTATAATAAATAAAACTAGACAAACGTTGCAGCTTAAAAGTACTGTTCCAACTTTACTTCTCATATAGTACAGATGATGTGAGAGATATAACATTTACCTCAGAACACCAAATGTGTTCCTACCATATCCCTAAACAACTGGATTTATACAGCTCTTTATATACTCTTTTTAAACATATTTTGGAGAATTGCTTAGCCTGTAGAAACAATACTAAACTTCCTTGTTTAACAATGTCTTGTAAGAGACCAGCTTTTCTGACAGTGTGAATATCCTGTAACAGTGTCCTGATGTCCATGTAGAAAAACATATTTTTGAGGAAACACATTGTCCTGTATTCTATTTGGATCTTTGTATAAAACACATGTTCTTATGTCAATGCTGATAAGCATATCCTGTTTTATGAAGAAAAACATATTTTTGAGAAAACACATTGTCAGAGATCAGCTTTTCTGACAGTGTGAACATCCTGTATTTTATTTGGATCTTTGTATCTGTTCTTATGTCATATCCTGTTTTTCCATGCAGAAAAACATGTCATTGTTCTTTAAAAGCAGATTTTGCATTTTTGTTCTTGCATAACATCCTGCCTTGAGTCTGTAAGGGAATAATGTCCATTCAGCAGATTCCTTTTCCAAGCCATGGTCATTTAGTATGACTGCTGATCACATTTTACTTAAACTTTGTTTCTGCATTTAAGCAAGCCTTTTCTTTCAGCATATTTACAACATAATTAATTTCAGATTTATATTCATAAAATCTAACAGTGTTGAAAAACATTTTTTTTGATTTTCAATGGTGAATACTATAAAGAGAAATCCAGAGTCTCTATGGGGGCTGCTTGTGCCCCCACATATGCGAACATCGTACTATCAATATGGGAAGAAAAATTCATTATAAATTCAAAATATAAAGAAAACTGGGTACTTTACCACAGGTTTTTGGATGACATAGTGATTTTTTGGACAGGGGGTGAAAGTAAGTTCCTGGAATTTATGGAATACATGAGGGCAACAACTAGTTTCTTGAAATTCACGTATGTTTTGAATAGAGATGTCTTAAACTACTTGGATGTGGAAGTTTATAAGTTTGAACATAATTTTGAAACAAAGGTGTATAGAAAGGCAACATATGTGAATTCTTTCCTACACTTTAATAGTGCACATCCCCTTCACAGTAAGAAAAATATAGTTAAAGGACAATTTGTGAGGGGATCTAGAATGACCAGTAGGAATGAAGACTTTATTACTGAAAGTGAGAAACTAGAAAATATGTTTTTGGAGAAAGGCTACCCTATAGAATTCATTAAGGACATTAGAAGTGAAGTGAAAAGGGGTAGAGAAGGTAGATTCCACCCTATTAAAGGTTTAGAAGAAATAAATAGTAAGGATGATAAAGGGGAAGGAAATATAATGACAAGAGAAACCCTTCAAAGAAGACTGGTGTTAGAATACAACTCCTTTAATAAAAGCATAAGGGGAATTCTAAATAGAGAATGGGAGAAATGTTCAGCGTTCACTGATATGGAAGAGATTAGGAACATTGTACCTAAAATAGTATATAGAAATTCCCCAAATGTTCGGAATATGTTAGAAAGAATAGGGACCACTGAGAAAACAGGACCCAATCGACAAGTAGGGACATTTAAATGTGGAAGATGCTCACAATGTGCATTTATTATGAATAAAGGAGAAATATTTTTAGAATGTAGAAAAAGAAAGATAACTAGTAACAACTATTATAGTTGTGAAACACAAAGAGTTGTTTATCTAGTAACATGTCAGAAATGTCAAGCCTTCTATATTGGAAAAACCGAGAGATCTCTAAAAAAGAGAGTGTACGAACACACATATGATATTTCAAAGGGAAGAGAGACTAATGCACTATTTAAGCATACTAAGGTTTGTCAAGGAGCATCTTTTTTATTTTTTGTACTGGAACAGGTGCATGTCGATATTAGGGGAGGTCCATGGGAAGATTTATTGGAAAGTAAGGAGCTTTGGTGGCAGATACATTTGGAAGCAAACAGAAGCCCAGGTTTGAACGAACATTTATCTATAGGGGCCATACTGAGACTAAAATCAAACAAGATTTGACTTCTAGTCATTGGTTGACTTTTTGGCAACTACTGCACTTTTTACATTAAGTCACCGTATACAATATAGTATATGGTGATGTACTATTACTTCTATTTTTTCTTGGATAGGTTTTCATCATGAAATGGTAATAAAAATACTGATGGTTTGAATATAACCATCGGGAGGGTACTTTAGCACTTTAATTAAGTTTTTCTGAACTAAAAGCTGCTATTTATGTTTAATTTTCAATATTTTAGAGCATATATATATATGTTTTTGAGTTATGGTTTTTAATTTGTGTGTATTTTGAAATGTTATTCTACCCAAGTGTATTAATATTCATTAATTACTAATACATGTTATATGGGTACTGAACGGTGATCTATGAAAAGATTCAAAGAGTTTTGTTTACAAGCACTGCACATCACTAATTTGTCACGACCAATATTCACAAATATATTTCCCTTCTACTTACTAATATACGTTTGTTATTTTTAGAACATGTTTTCTTGATCAGTTTTTACAGGATATTTTAACATCAAATTGCTTATTTATTTATTTACCGGATTTTATTCATCAGAAGTTTTTAACAGGAAGTTTTCTAAGCGTTTAATGTGTTTAATATTAATTAGCATCATGAATATTTAGATGCAATAAACAAATTGATTTGTTATTTTAAATTTCTATGAATGTTTTTCATTGGTAACAGGAACTAATTGGAAACTTAAAAGGGTATTTAAAAGGTTGTTGAGTTAAGTAATGTTGTCTGATGAAGTCTCACTTTGTGTGACGAAAACGCGAACGTGATTGTAGATTTGAAGAGCGTTAGCATGTTTTAGCGGTTTATGTGAATAAAAGGTTATTAATTTCATCACGCAGCATTCATTTCAATTTTTGTGGTGGAATCCTTTGGCTTGTGGCACCCTGCTAGACTTGGATTATTGGTGACTTTTTGTGGATGCCAACGCTTTCTTGGATTATATATATATATATATATATATAGATAGATATATACATATATATATATATATATATATATATATATATATATATATATATATACACACACACACACACACACACACACACACACACACACACACACACACACACACACACTTCGGAACACAGATCATTTAAAATATGTTGCTATTTTGAGCCTTTTTCTCTTGTTAATTTTAGGCTTATCCAGATACCTTGAGCTAAGAGGAGAGGTACACAAACCCATACCTCTCAACTGTACAGAGTTTGCTTCATATTTTTGGTCTGTTTCTCATAAAATTGTAGTTTTCTGACAAATTATTGAGGGTTGTAGTCAGAAAATAATGATGTGATGTCATGATTGTTTATTATTATTTATTATATAAACGGCTCTGTACTTTGCCAGTATTATAAGGTCTGATGAAGCCATATTGGTGAAAGCGCTAACCGTTGTCATTTTTGTCAATAAATAGATCTTGATAAATTATATTTTAGATCTCAGAGTATTTATATATGGACACTTTGCATTAAGTACTCTTAGTAGAGTTTGCCTTGGTTTGCTTCCGTATTGGGACTGTTTGTTTTGTTTTTGTGTTTAAATTACCTGTTTAATTGTTGTAGGCTGCACACTCAAGTGTGATAGTCATTTATGTGCATTTAAAGTGTTTTTTGATTGTATCGGCTTTATTTTCTGGAAAAAAAAAAAAAACAAAACCAAAAAAAAAAATACTTGTTTTCCCGCATTTCTAAGCTAGTATAGTCCCCTTCAGGCTAGTGCTGAATTTAGGGCTGTGATATCAGTTTCTGAGTTGCCCATACCTTACTTGGATAGAAGGAAGATTCTCTGTTCACCTGTGAGAAAGGGGAGCTTTGAGCAGCCTATCTGTCCCTGGAGGAGTGGTTCCAGCCCAGAAGTTAGTAGTTTATTGGCCATTTTGAGCTAATTTCTATCTCTTTCATTTCCCTACTATAAAAACCGCGTTTGCACGGTTTTGTGCACCGGGCAGCACCGATTAGCTACGGTTAAATTATTCCCCGCTACACTAAGTCTCCTCTTCAGTTTTTCCCGTGAAACTAGTCTAACTCTCAACCTAAGCACTAAAAAAGCATCCTACAGCCCAGCACTTGCTCAGACCTAATAGCAAGCACTAATATACCCTGACACTGATTGCCCAGCAGGGCAAGGCTCTTGATTCACCCCTCACCAACCAAGCGACTATGCAGCTCACCATACTATTCAGGCATGACCAAAGGGCAATTTCAGGCATACTCTCCAGTCTAGCTGGGGAATCTGGGTATCCTGAGGCAATGTTATGCTTCATGTACACAGACAACCCCCCTCCTACCACAAAACATTACCATATGGGAGAGATGCAATTATACAGCCAAACTGGAAGCTAAGCTGTCTCCACTCAAGACTGGAACAGACAGTCAAGAGGAGAAGGTTAACACTTGCACCACACCTCCAGCTGCACACAGACCTACTAAAACAGCACTGGCAAAAAATACACACAAATACACAAAATCATACTCTGATGCTCTAAATAAAAACCTGGAAAAGCATCAGAGACCTCCAAAGCAGACACCCAAACAACCTGCACCTCCTGTCACAAACCAGACAACACATAAAACACAAAATCAGTGTGCCTCACAATCACAGCCCTTAAGGCGAAATAACATACCTAACAAGCTAGTAATAGGTGACTCTATAGTCAGGCACACTGACGTCCCACTCACTAGGCTGGACAAGCTGTTAGCTGCCTGTCAGGAGCCAGAATCCGCCACATAACACAAGCACTCAAATCACTCCAGAACAAGTACAAATATGACTCTGTCATTGTTCATGTTGGTGTGAATGACCTGAGATGTACCTCCCTGGACTACATAAAAAGAGACATGGAAGAGCTCTCTGATCATGTAGCCCAGGCGGGTATGACCCTGACCCTGAGTAGCAGCCTGCACTCACCAAGAATGATACCTCAGTATAAAGAAAAAAATGATCAATTTCAACAACTGGCTAAGCTTCTGGTGTCATTCAAAGGGGATCCAGTGTCTGTCAGCCTGGGACGACATGCTCGACAAGCCATGTTGCTACACAAGAGATAGCTTGCACCTGTCACCCCTAGGCTTTCAAGTACTAGCCAAGGCTCTTGCTGCCCCCATAGTGCCTTTTTTAGGCAAGGCTCAAAAGTCAAACCCACCTCCGTAAACAGCACAATAAACAAAAAACTGAGGGTTATGCTACTCAATGCCAGGAGTTTAAATCTCAAAATGCACGTGCTCGAAGCACTCCTCAGTTTGGAGAACGTCGACATCTGTGCAGTAACTGAAACCTGGTTCAAGGCTCCAGAGAGCACCTCAGCACTACCGGGCTACAACTCATACCACATGTTTCGGCCACAGAACAAGGACCAAAACACAAAAGGAGGGGATGTATCCATATTCATCAAGGATACCTACACCTCCAGGTTAGTGGCGCGGCATGATACCTCTGAGATCATCCATGTGCAACTAACATCGGGCAAATCTGCAGTGCAAATTGTGGCCTGCTACAGATCACCCCCCATGACCCAGGACTACCACTCCACCTTTCTGGAGACAGGAAAACATGAAGGTCCTACCGAACACCCTGATATTGGGCAATTTCAATTACCCTACCATTCACTGGGAAAACTACTAGAGTACAAACTTCCAGGCCTAGCGCTTCCTGGAATTCATCAACTCAGACGCCCTGGATCAGCTGGTTAACTCCCCTACCAGAGGTGAAAACATATTGGACCTAGTCATCACCAACATGGGCGACAGGTGTTCCACACTGGAAGTCAACCCGTCACTGGTTAGATCAGACCATAAACTAATCACTCTAGATGTCCACACCCCACCACCACCCCCAACTAAGGAAACCACAGTAAAAACATTTGTAAAGCAAACTTCACCTTACTTAAGACAGAGGTGGTAAGTTTCACAGCCCCCACACTAAAGGATAACAGTGTCCAAGATGCAGGAAACTTTACAAATGCACTCTATGAGCATCTACAAGGATGCACGGAACGTGCCATCCCTAGCAAAACCAAGACTCACTCCCCTAAGAGAATGAAACCAGTCTGGTGGACCCCTGCCATAAACAGGCTATACAATAGAAAGAGGAAACTAGTTCAGAAAAAAAGCAAATCCCAAGAAGGAAAGTCATCCCTGATCAGTATCAGTAAGAAACGAAGGTTCCTCATGAAATCATCCAAGGCTAACTTCGAAAGAAAAATAGCCAAGGATTCAAAAGTTAACCACAAAGCCTTCTTTAGCTATGTTAAGACTCTAAGTGGCAATTCGCAGATATGCACTGAATTAGTGCAAAATAGCACAAAATATGCTGAACCTACTGATATTGCCAACATCCTGGCAGATAGATTCAGTGCAACCTTCACCCCCCCCCCTCTGACCTCCAAAAGGGCCCACAACAATACCGGAAAAGTGTAGTGTCCCAAAAATCACAGACGCACAGGTGAAAACAGCCCATTCAAAAGCCAAAAACACAGCGTCAATGGCACCAGATGGTGTCCCAGGCTGCGTCTTGCATGAACTACAGAACAAACTAACCCCCCACCTAAACACACTGTTCAACCTCAGCCTCTCCACAGGCTATGTGCCAATAGAATGGCACACAGCAACGGTTATTCCTCTTCACAAAGGAGGGGCCACAACTGACCCTGGTAACTATTGCCCTCTAAACCTGACTAGCCTGGTCTGCAAGGCTATGGAGCGCATCATCATGGGACTCATTAACAAAGACATTGGGAACCTCCAAACACTTGACCTGACCCAGTTCAGCATTGTTAAGGGCAGATCATGCCTACTAATCCTGGTTGACTTCTTCGAGATAGTCACCAAGGCCATAGACGAGGGAAAGGTGGTTCACACAGCCTACCTTGACCTTGCCAAGGCTTTCGAAATCATTCCCCACTCGAGTATTACAGAAAAAACTCACCAGCCTGAACATAAACCCCTACGTCATGAGATGGGTTGCCAACTGGTTTACAGACAGAACTCACACGGTAAGAATAGTGGGCTCCAGGTCCGACTATAAACCAGTCACAAGTGGTGTCCCACAAGACTCGGTCCTAGGACCCCTACTGTTTGGCATATACTTCTCAGAAGTACAGGCAAACACAGGAGGACTATGGCTAACCAAGTTCACCGATGACTGCAAACTGGGAACCATAATTGACTCTCTGGCTGACACAGACATCCTTCAAAAGGGCCTTACTGAGACAGACACCTGGTGTCAAAGTCATGGCCTCAAGCTAAATGCCAAAAAATGCATAGTCATCCTGTTTGGGAAAAACAAAACACCCATGAATTACCACATAGGTGGCAGCCCCCTTAATACAGAAAAGGTAATAAGAGATCTGGGGACCCAGGTAGATAGTAATCTCTTCTTTGACAATCATATTGCCAAAGTAGTTAGGAAATCCTTCTATGTAGCCCATCTAATTATTAAAGGGTTTGCATCTAGAAATAAAGAGGTTATAGTGCCCCTCTACTCGTCACTCATTAGACCCATCATAGAGTACAATGCCCCATTTGGGATGTACCTCACAAGACACTTCCAACAGTTGGAAAGACCACAAAAGTACCTCACCAAGAGGATACTGGCCTCAGACTTATGTTCTATGCAGACCAACTGGAAAAACTCCAGCTGTACTAAGTGGCATATCGCTTACTCAGAGGTGATCTCTGCCTGACTTACAAAACCATGTCCAACTCAGAATTGCTGGACCTGCTGCACCTAAAGAAATCCAAGCTACTGCGAGCCACGCACTCTAGTGAGCTAAACCTCACCACAACAATAAATAGAACATGCTGGAGGGCTAGATGTCACAGAGACTCCCCATGTTTTGGAACAAAATTCCAAACTACATCAGGCAGAGCCCCTCACTAACACTCTTCAAGAGAAACCTTGACGAGTGGATGAGTAACAGAAAATACACCCCTGGGATCACTTCATTGGCTCTGCTTGACAGAGGATCAGTTAATTAATCAATGGGGCAGCGAAAGCCGACACACTCTGGCTAGGCTTATAAATGCCCTCGGGTATATAGCCTAGTACCTACCTATGAACCTATAATTAAGCACTCAAACCATTCACTTCTTAGCCCAGCACTTGCTCAAAATTCATAGCAAGCACTAATAAACCTTAGCATTAGACCCCCCCCCCCCCCATACTGTAGAGAAGGACAAGGCTCTCTATTCGACCTTACCAGCCAATCAGGAAAACAGCTCACTGTACCTATCCAGGCATGTCCAAAGGGCAGTTTCAGTTGCACTCTCCGGTCCAACTGGTGAATCTGGGCATTTTGAAGCAATGTTACAACTGCCTCATGTACACAGACAATCCTCTCCTCCTACCACCAAACACTAATACATGCGAGAGATGCAATTATACAGCCAAATTGGAGGCTAAGCTCTCTCAACTCAAGACTGGACCAGACAGTCATGAGGAGAAAGAATTACTTGCATTACATCACCAGTCTCACATAGAGCTATGAAACCAGCACCGGCAAAAAAACACCCATAAGTACACAAAAACATACACGGAGGCTCTAAATAAAAATCTGCAAAAGCAACAGAGACCTCCAAAGCAGACATCCAAGCAACCTCCACCCCCAGCACAAACCATGAAATACATACTTCACAAAACCAGTGTGCTACGCAATCACAGCCCTTAAGGCAAAATAACATACCCAACACACTAGTAATAGGTGACTCTATAGTCGCACACTGATGTCCCACTCACTAGGCTGAACAAGAAGGTTACTGTTAGCTGCTGGTCGGGTGCCAGGATCCTCCACATAATAGAAGCACTCAGGTCACACCAGAACAAGTACAAATACGACGCTGTCATTGTCCATGTTGGTGTGAATGACCTGAGCCGTACCTCCCTGGACTACATGAAAAGAGACATGGAGGAGCTCTCTGATCACATAGCCCAGGCCGGTATGACCCTGACCCCGAGTAGCATTCTGCCCTCACCAAGAATGATACCACGGTATAAAGAAAAAATTATCATTTTCAACAATTGGCTAAATTTCTGGTGTCATTCAAAGGGGATCCAGTGTCTGTCAGCCTGGGATGACATGCTCAACAAGCCATGCTGCTTCACTAGAGGCAGCTTGCACCTGTCACCCTTAGACATTCGAATACTGGCCAAGGCTCTTGCCACCCTCATAGTGCCTTTTTTAGGCAAGGCTTGAAAGACAAACCCACCGCCGTAAATAGCACAAGTAACAAAAAACTCAGGATAATGCTACTCAGTGCCAGAAGTCTAAGCCTCAAAATGCACGCACTCGAGGCACTCCTCAGTATGGAGAAAATCAATATATGTGCAGTAACAGAAACTTGGTTTAAGGCTCCAGAGAGCACCCCAGCACTACCGGGCTACAATTCATACCACACGTTTCGGCCACAGAACATGGAACAAAGCACAAAAGGAGGGGGCATATCCATATTCATCAAGGATACCCACACCTCCAGGTTAATGGCACAGCACAATGCTTCAGAGATATCCACATGCAACTAACAGTGGGCAGAACTGCAATTCAAATTGTACCTTGCTATAAATCACCCACCATGTCCCAGGACCCCCATTCTGCATTTCTGGAAACACTGGGAAACATAAAGGTCCTACCAAACACCCTGATATTGGGTGATTTCAATTACCAAACATTAACTGGGAGAACTACTCAAGTACTAACTTCCTTTCCCAACATTTCCTAGAATTTATAAACTCAAACGCCCTGAATCAACTGGTCAACACTCCCACCAGAGGTGACAACATATTGGACCTGGTAATCACCAACATGGGCGATCAGTGTTCCACACCAAAGGTCAACCCCTCGCTGGTTAGATCTGACCGTAAACTAATCACTCTGGATATCCACATTCTGACCCCACTGCCAGTCAAAGAAACCTCCGTGAAAAACTTTTCAAAAGCAAACTTCATGAAGACCAAGGTGGAAAGTTTCAAATTCCTTGTGCTAAAGGATAACGCTGCCCAAACTGCAAAATCCTTTACTAATCCACTCTACGGGCACCTACAAGAATGCGTGGATTGTGGTATTCCTAGCAAAACCAAGACTCATTCCTCCAAGAAAAGGAAACCAGTCTGATGGACCTCGGCCATAAACAAGCTATACAATAGAAGGAGGAAACTAGTGCAGAAAAGAGTAAAATCCCAAGAGGGGAAGACATTCCTGATCAGTATCAGCTTGAAACTACGATCCCTCGTAAAATCATCCAAGGCTAGCTTCGAAAGAAAAATTGCCAAGGACTCCAAAGATGACCACAAGGCACTCTTTAGCTATGTCAAGAATCTAAATGGCAATTCCCAGATCTGCTCGGAGTTAGTGCAGAATAGCACAGAATACACTGAACCAGCTGATATCGCCAACATCCTGGCAGACAGGATAAGTGCAAACTTAACTCCCCTCTTACCCCCAAAAGGGCCCATAACCATACCAGAAGAATGTAGTGCCCCTGAAATCACAGACACTCAGGATAAAACAGCCCTCTCCAAAGCCAAAAATACAGCATCAGTGGGACCTGACAGTGTCCCAGGCTGCATCCTACGTGAGCTCAAAGATGAACTAACCCCTCATCTAAACACACTGTTCAAACTTAGCCTCTCCACAGGCTATGTGCCCATAGAGTGGCGCACAGCAACAGTTATTCCGCTCCACAAAGGTGGAGCCACAACAGACCCCGGGAACTATTGCCCTATAAGCCTGACTAGCTTGGTCTGCAAGGATGTTCATCGTGCATACAGCTGCAGTAATCACATATGGATTCTCTGCCGTCAGGCGGGTCCTCGGTCGGCCGAATTCCAAAGTCTTGGTCCGGCGTCGGTTGTTGTCTCCTTCTTCCCTGACGTCAGAGCGACAGGGGTATATAAATCACAGCCGACGCCATATTCTCCAGTCTTTTTTGCCGCGCGGTGCCCGAAGCAGAAGCAGTTCGCAAGTGCCGGTCGGCCAGCTCCTGAATTTACAAAAAAATCGGAAACCGAAGTCTTCATTAAAGCTAAGTACCCCATTGGGGAAACTTTTCTTGCCTCAGACCGATGTCAGACAAAGTTAACAATTGTATTTCTTGTGGGAAGCAAATACCGCATAAGGATTTCCATTCCCTCTGCATACCTTGTTTAGGCCCAGACCACGACGTCTCGGGCTGTCGCTTTTGCGCTACTTTCAATAAACGCACTATTAAGCATCGGGAGTTAAGCCCAACATTATTTTGGTAAAGCCTTTGATTATAAAATGTCGTCGGATACTCCGACTACCGTTTTGTCCAAAAAACGAAAGGACAAGGACCGACACGTGAGGTCCGCGGTCTCCACCGACACCACGCCAAAACCGGCTACACGTGGTCCGGTTCTCAGCGAGACGCCTGTGCAGTCCCTGACTACCGACGACACTTCCTTGGCGGTGTCTTCTGTACCCGAGACCACTGGTACCTCGGCCCTTACTCACACTACAACCACCGAAACCACAGTGAGTGTTGAGCCTCCTAATGTGGACAGGTCCACTTCCACCCAGGGTGTATTTAGACCCTCTTCTTCCTTTTCCATTAAGGCCTTCACTAAGTCCAAATCAGCCGTGCATCCCAAGAGGCCTGTTGCACAGGGCCCATCCCCAGGCTCCATGCCTAAAAAGCAGATGCTTAAAATGGCTGAGGATTTAATTTCCTATATCAGGGGTTCCCATCCCCCTCCAGACAAGAGACCCCCCCCCCTCCAGACAAGAGACCCAGAGTGGAGGAAGACTCCCTCTTCTGAACAGAGCTCCATTTTCTCAGAACATTCTGATGTGGAGGAACACTCGTACTCCCCTTATGAAGATTCTGATGCAGAACAGTCCATTCCTTCTGTATCTTCCCCAGAGGATTTTTCTTTTGGGGAAATCTTGCACACCTTGAGGGAACACTTCCAGTGGGAAGGCCAAGACTTTTCTGATTCCAAGAAAAGGCTTAGGGAATTTCTTTTGTTACCTCAACACAGACCTCTGGCTATACCTCCTGTCCTGGACATACTTGATGATGTTTATTCGGAGGCTTGTCTTAATCCGGATTCCCTGCCTCCTGCACCTGTCAAGCCTGATAGGTACTACAGAGTCCCTAACTCTCACCAATTTCTTTTCAAAAGCCATAATGCTGACCCTGAAACCATTTCTCAAGGCCCCAAGGGAATGAAGGCCTCTACTGCCAAGAATCCACTACCTTCCGAGAGAGAATCTAGATCCTTAGAAAGGTGGGGGAAAAAGGTATACACCTCGGCCACCCTAGCCATGAGGGCCTTAAATTGTCAGTTCCATATGCTTAAATATCAACAGTTTCTGTTATCACAATTAAGAAACAAAATGTCTCAACCTGAACAACCAGATTTGAAGGAATTGCAGGATATGATGCATAGTGCAGAACAAGTGGGTTAACACACCTTACAATGTGGTTATGATGCCTTAGAGGCCTCAAGTAGAGCTGCTGCTACAGGAGCAGTCATTCGTAGACATGCCTGGCTTAGGGAACAAAGCTTGCGTGATCATGTTAAAGCTAAACTACTAGATGCTCCTTTACAAAAGGATGTGCTATTTGGTACTAATGCTGAGGAGATACCACGGAAAATGGAAGAAAAAGCTAAATCAATGCAAACTGTCAAGGCTTTTCTACAGGTACAGCCACCTCGTTTTAGCAGGAATTGGCCTTCAAAAAACTGGTCCTTTCCAGCCACGGACAAGCCCCAGAGAGGTAGATACAGGCGCTCAAGGGGCAGAGGACAATCTCAAGGATCATATAGAGGCAGACAATGGCAAACTCAAGCACCAAGAGGTGGTGAAGACAGTGCACAACAATACAGAAAGCAAACCCAATGACTTCCTCCTTTTCATGCCAAGCAAATCTCAGCGGGCAGCTCCCTTGGGAGGAAAGCTGGCACTATTTTCAGGAAATTGGCATATTATCACAACAGACAAATGGATCCTGGACATAATAAACAGAGGCTACAGATTTCATTTCCACACTCTCCCAAAAATGAGAGGCATGCCAAACCTGCCACACAATCAAAGGGCAGAGGCGCAAATACAAATTACAAAACTCATGGACATGAAAGCCATTCAAGAGGTTCCTACTCACGAGCAAGGTCAAGGTTTTTATTCCAGACTTTTCCTGGTACCAAGAAAAGGAACCGACTGGAGACCCATTTTGGACTTATCCATCCTAAATACATTTCTACTCGTACCAAAATTCAAGATGCTCACATTACAGCAACTTCTTCCCATGCTGGGCAAGGGGTTTTGGCTGGTAACATTGGACCTCAAGGAGGCATACCTGCATGTCCCAATCAGACAAAGCTGCAGAAGATACCTCAGATTTCTTGCAGGTTCAATCCACTATCAATTCTCTGCATTGCCCTTTGGCTTATCTACTGCGCCCAGAGTATTCACGGAATGCCTGGCATCAGTAATTGCCTACTGCAGACTTCAAGGGATTCAAATTTATCCTTATTTGGACAACTGCCTGATCCAAGCGGACAGCAAGCACACTCTTCTGGAACATCTGGCTTATGCAACACGGTTACTGAATTCTCTAGGATACACAATCAACAAAGAGAAATCCAGGCTAACACCATCTCAGAAAATAACTTTCCTGGGTGCCAACTTGGACACAAACACCCAGATGGCCTATCTTACGCCAGAAAAACAAGGGCAACTAACTCAGTACTTCAAAACACTAGCAAATTGTACCAGGCTTACTGCAAGGAAAATCCTGCAGGCTCTGGGCTTCATGGCATCTTGCATTCTTTTAATCCCATGTGCAAAGTTGCATATGAGAAAACTTCAATGGTACCTAAAAACCTATGGTCTCAACACAGCCACAATTTGGAAACAATAATACCAATAATTCCATGTTTGCAAAAGGAATTTCTATGGTGGGCCCAAGCATGTCAAACAAATACAGGTCTCCCATTCTGCAAGCCTCAAGCAAATCAAGTCATCACAACAGACGCCTCAGATTACGCCTGGGGGGCGCACATGACAGGCAGGTGCATTCAGGGCAAATGGTCCCAAAAGGAAAAGCACCTTCACATCAATCAAAAAGAAATGCTAGCAGTGATAAATGCAATTACAGCATTCAAGGACCTCCTGCATCCAGGGCAATTATTGATAAGAACAGACAACACCACAGTAATGTGGTACATAAACAAACAGGGAGGAACACATTCATATCCCCTGTGCAGACTAGCCATGACACTTTGTAACTTGGCTCTGGAATGGCAAATTGAACTTCAAGCACAGTTCTTGCCAGGTTTGGAAAACACGCTGGCAGACAATCTAAGCAGAAATATGACAGATCCACATGAATGGAAGCTGCATCCACAGGTGTTTACAAAAATAATCCAAGCATGGGGAAGGCCAGACATAGATCTCTTCGCCTCCCACAGGAACCATCAACTGGAAAAGTTTTGTTCAAGGACTTTTCATCCAAAGGCCTGGAGGGTGGATGCCCTTTCATTCAGTTGGACAGCATGGACAGTGTACGCTTTCCCACCTCTGCCTCTTCTACCCAAGGTGCTCTTGAAAGCAACAGCAGACAGACCGAAGATGATACTGATTGCTCCAGACTGGCCAAGACAGCACTGGTACCCACTCCTAAGGAGCCTAACACATACTCCTCCCTGGCCTCTACCTCTAATGCCTCTTCTGCTGACTCAGCACAGCTACAAAACTCTTCACAGTCAGCTGAAAACACTCAATCTTGCTGCATGGAAAATTCCTTAACACCTCAGCAGACCCTACTCTCCAAAGAAGTGCAGGATGTCATTCTGGAGGCCAGAAGGCCATCTACTAGGAAGACTTACTCAGCAAAATGGAAACGGTTTTGCTCTTGGAATGAGAAAAAAGGCTAGGACCCTAGAAAACTGAATTTGCCTCAGGTATTACAGTATCTAGCCGAGCTGCTGAACAGTGGACTTTCATTTTCCTCCATAAAAACCCATGCCTCAGCCATTTCTGCAGAATTCAACACGGATCCACAGTTATTCTCTCACCCACTTTTAAAGCAATTCCTCAGAGGGGCTAAGAATATAAGACCACCAAGTAAACAACCAGTGCCAGCCTGGGATCTTAATTACATTCTAGAAAAATTAACATTGCCTCCCTTTGAACCAGCTGCCTCAACAGATTTACAATATTTGTCCTGGAAAACAGCTTTCCTTCTGGCCATTACCTCAGCTCGTAGGGGTTCAGAACTTCAAGCCCTCATGGCTGTGCAGCCCTTTCTTATCTTCCATCAGGACAGGGTTTCCCTTCAAACCAACCCATCATTTATGCCTAAAGTGGTATCCAGGGTAGCTTTAAATCAAGCCATACACTTACCTACCTTTTTCCCCAATCCTCAAAACAAAGGGGAAAGGCTGCTACATTCCGTAGACATCCATAGACAGCTACGTTACTATTTGGACAGAACAAAGCCTTTCAGGAAATCACAACAACTTTTTGTGTCTTATGCTGTAGGAGCTCAAGGGAAGCCTGTTACCAAACAGACAATCTCTAAATGGATAGGCCACTGCATACGTTTTTGTTACTCCTATCATGGGAAATCTGTCCCTGTAGGCATCAGACCACACTCCACCAGGGCCACAGCTACGTCTACAGCCGTCCTCAGAGGAGTTCCTACCAAAGATATCTTGGAGGCAGCCACTTGGAGTTCTGTACATACCTTCACAAAACACTACCACCTGCCTTTATATTCCAAAACTAGAGCAGGCTTTGCTACTGCTGTGTTGCAGGGCATTCTGGCTCATCCCAGTTCTACCTAGTGCCTACCACCCTGTGCGTAGCTTTGGGATTCTACCCATATGTGATTACTGCAGCTGTATGCACGATGAACATAGTACAGTTTTGTACCTACCATAAATGTAGATGTTCGAGTGCTAATACAGCTGCAGTACAGGTTTCCCCTCCCTCCTTCCCCTCTAGGTAAAGGATTAGTGGCTAACCCCTCCTCATACATCCTATTTTGGGTTATCCTCCTATGGTGTATTTGCTTGCAACTACTCTTTTTTGATAACATTGCATTGCTTGTATATATATATATATATATATATATATATATATATATATATATATATATATATATATAATTTATCTATTGCCTTCCTTTTGGGGGCACCTGACGGGGCAAGAAAGACTGGAGAATATGGCGTCGGCTGTGATTTATATACCCCTGTCGCTCTGACGTCAGGGAAGAAGGCGGCAACAACCGACGCCGGACCAAGACTTTGGAATTCGGCCGACCGAGGACCCGCCTGATGGCAGAGAACCCATATGTGATTACTGCAGCTGTATTAGCACTCGAACATCTACATTTATGGTAGGTACAAAACTGTACTTTATGGAGCGCATCATCATGGTTCTCATTAACAGAGACATTGGGAACCTCCAAACACTGGACCCTACCCAGTTCGGCTTTAAGGGCAGATCATGCCTCCTAAACCTGGTGGACTTCTTTGAGAGAATTACCAAGGCTATAGACAAAAGAAAGGTGGTCCACACAGCCTACCTAGACTTTGCAAAGGCCTTCAACACCATTCCCCATTCTGGTATTACAGACAAGCTTACCAGCCTGAACATAAACCCCTACGTTACAAGATGGGTTACCAACTGGCTCACAGACAGATCCCACATGGTAAGAGTTGCAGGAGCTAGGCCTGACTCTAAACTGGTTACAAGTGGTGTTCCCCAGGGCTCAGTCCTAGGACCTCTCCTGTTTGTCATATACTTCTCAGAGGTACAGGCAAGCACAGGAGGACTATGGCTGACCAAGTTCACAGACGACTGCAAACTAGGGGCTATAATTGACTCTCTGGCTGATACAGACATCTTCCAAAAGGGTCTCACTGAGACAGATACCTGGTGACAAAACCATGGCCTCAAGCTAAATGCCAAAAGTTCATAGTCATCCCCTTTGGAAAAAGCAAAGTACCAACAAATTACCACATAGGTGGTAGCCCCCTAAATACGGAAGATGAAATAAGGGATCTGGGGACCCAAGTAGACAGTAATCTCTCCTTTGATAATCACATTGCCAAAGTGTTAGAAAATCTTTCTATGTGGCCCACCTAATCACAAAAGTGTTTGCATCCAGATCAAAACAGGTCATTGTGCCCTTCTACACATCACTCATCAGACCCGAGTACAACGTCCCATTTGGGATGTACCTTACAAGACACCTGCAACAACTGGAAAGACCACAGAAGTACCTCACCAAGAGGATCACTGGCCTCACACAGATGCCCTATGCAGCTTGACTGAAGAAACTCCAGCTGTACTCTGTTGCATTTCGCCTACTCAGAGTTGATCTCTGCCTGACATACAAGGCCATGTCCAACCCAGAATTGATGGACATGCTCCACCTAAAGAAAACCATATTCCCTCGAGCCACACGGTCTTTGGATCTAAACCTCACCACAAAAATAAATAGGACGTGCTGGAGGGGTAGATTCCTGCCCCAGAGACTTCCCATGCTCTGGAACAAGATTCCAATCTACATTAGGCAGAGCTCCTCGCTAACACTCTTCAAGAGAAACCTTGACGAGTGGATGGGAAACAGGAAGTTTACCCCAGAGATCACTTCAATGGCTCTGCTGGACAGAGGCACAGGAAACTATTCTAAGAGGGTGGCGAAAGCCAACACATTCTGGCTAGGCTTATTGATAACTTTGGGCAGATAGCCTAGTACCTACCTATGAACCTATAAACCTATGAGACCACAATGAATCATTTCAAAACTTTCCTCACCTTTAATTTGACCTATAAACTGTACAATTCAATTGAAAAACAAACAAATGTGTTAGGGGTAAAATATAACAAATAAAATACATGCAATAAGCTGGTTGCATAAGTGTGCACACCCTTACACTAATTCTTTGTTGAAGCAACTTCTGATTTAATTACAACATTCAGTCTTCCTGGGTAGGAGTCTATCAGCATGGCACATCTTCAATATTTGCCCATTCTTCCTTGCAAAAGGCCTCCAAATCTGTCAGATTGCAAGGGCATCTCTTGTGCGCAGCCCACTTCAGGTCACCCCACAGATTTTCCATTGGATTTAGGTCTGGTATCTGGCTGGGCCATTCCAAAATTTTGTCTTCTGGTGAAGCCATTTTGTTGTTGATTTGGATGTATGCTGTGGGTCATTGTCATGTTGAAAGGTGAAATCCTCCTCATCTTCAGCTTTCTAGCAGATGCCTGAAGGTTTTGGGCCAAAAGTGAATGGTATTTGGGACTGTTCATAATTCCCTCCACCTTGACTAAAGCCCCAGTTCCAGCTTATGAAAAGGAATCCCAAAGCATGACACTGCCACCACCATGCTTCACTGTGGGGTGATGCATAGTGTTGTATTTGTGCCAAACGTACCTTTTGGAATTGTAGCCAAAAAGTTCAACCTTGGTCTCATTAGACCATAACATATTTTTCCACATGGTTTTGGGAGACAATGTATTGTTTTGCAGATTTTAGCCAGGCCTGGATGTTTTTCTGTGTGGGAAAAGGCTTCCGTCTTCCAACTCTACCCCATAGCCTAGACATATGGAGAATACGGGAGATTGTTGTCACATGTAGTACACAAACAGCACTTGCCAGACATTCCTGCAACTCCTTCAGTGTTACTGTAGGTCTCCTGGCAGCCTCCCTGACCAGTTTGTCTTTTCATCAATTTTGGAGGGACGTCCAGTTTTTTGCAACGTCACTGTTGTCTCCTATTTTTTCCACTTTTTGATGACTGACTTCACTGTGTTCCATGGTATATCCAGTGCTGTGGACATGTTTTTGTACCCTTCTCCTGACTGATACTTTTCAACAGTGAGATCCCTTTGATGCCTTTTGCTGTAGCAGGCAACTGAGTAAATGTCAGGAAATTCCTACTAGGACAGCTGAATGTTATTTGGGGTTAATCAGAGTCTCTTTAATTGATCGCAGGTTTGTATCCGAGAAGACTGAATGCTGTAATGAAATCAAAAGGTGCTTCAACAAAGTCTTAGTTTATTTATGCAACCAGCTTATTGTATGTTTTTTATTTTCCATATTTTTTCCCCTAACAGATTTGTTTGTTTTTCAATTGAATTGTACAGGTTATAGGTCATATTAAAGGTGAGAATAGTTTTGAAATGATTTATTGTCGTCTCATTTTTTTTATATCACAAAAACCTGGCATTTTAACAGGGGTGTGTACACTTTTTATATCCACTGTTGTCCAGATTTCTTGCTGTTAGAGGTTAAAGGTTAGAGTATAATTGCTGCCAGGGGATCGCTCACTCATTCTTACTCTTCACTGTCTTTCACACACACAAGATCGCTTGATCACTCTCACTTTCTCATGCTATCTCACCATCTCTCACACACAGTGTCTTCTGCTTTCATGCAAGCATTCATTCACATGCAGACAGAAACATAAACAGGCATACACACATGCACACTTTTTTTCTGTTTTATTTTTTTACACTTGTTAAGTGGGGCAGCAAAGCCAAAGAACAGAAGAAGTTACTTATTTTAGTTCTAAATGCATTGCAGTGCATTTTGTCTTTTTATCTTGAGTAGAAATTGTTTGTTCATAGAATCTTGTGGCACCAGTGTGCCATGACACACTGGTTGAAAACACCTGGCCTAGATGCTCAGTTCTTCCCTAAACAGCTGTCAGTGAAACCCTTCCAAGCTTTTCTGCTGCTCTAGAAGCAACTCTGTTGCGCACTGAGCAGCATTACCTTATGGATAATCCTTAGCCTATGCAAAGAGTAGGTCCCTCTTGTAGTCTCGGCACTACAAGCACAGTCCTGATTCCCTTCCCTAATAAAACATACAGTACGAGCCTGCTATCATAGACAGGCAGTTTCCCATGATCTCTCTGGCCAGCCTGATAGAGATCTGCATCCTGAGGCCATGTTTCAATTGTCTCATGTATACTAGCTACCACTTACTCCTGAAATGAACAAATACTTTGTGAGAGATGTATTACACTGTGAAATTGAAGGAAAGGCTGTCACGTAAGGACAAATTGAATGCCAAACAGGTTGTCAGCACAGACATACAAACACACACACGCACCACACACACACACACACACACACACACACACACACACACACACACACACACACACACACACACACACACACACACACACACCATAGAGAAATCAGCTTATTCTACTTTATTGCTGCCGTCTTCTCTTCCCAAGTAAATTACTTCAACTCTTTATTATCGTCCTCAACTTCTTTGCTCGATAAAAGTAAGTCTGAATTGTGTACAGGATCAAAGAAACTAAAAACATTTTCACTCTCTGTATCTTAGTGGTTGTGACAATGGTCATTAATTCCCAATCATTCTTTTTTTAATAATTTTGTTTGTTCTCTTCCCGTAGCCTTTCTTGCCACAACAAGAGGCCTTTTTAATCCATGCATTTAAATGTTTTATTATATTTGATTATCAGTGCCCGAATGTGCAACTGGATCCTGGACTTCTTGACTGAAAGACCTGAAATGGTATAGGTTCATAGGTGTGTACTAGGCTAATGGCCCTGGAGCCTTTAGCCCATAGGATTACCGTGGCATTGTGCCACCCTGTCTTAGTTCCCAGTGCCTCTGTCGAGTAGAGCCACTGGAATGATCCACAGGGTGAATTTTCTATTTCCCATCCACTCATCAAGATTTCTCTTGAAGAGGGCCAGTGAGGTGCTCTGCTTGACATGTATGGGAAGTCGATTCCATAGCATGGGCAGTCTCTGGGTTAAGAACCTGTCCCTCCAGCTTGTTCTGTTGATTGTGGTAATGAGGTTGAGGTCTCTGGAGCATGTGGTGCAGAGGGATTTGGATTTCTTTAGATGTAGCATTTCTAATAGAGCTGGGTCAGACATGGATTTGTAAGTCAAGCAGAGATCGCCTCTAAGTAGTCGATATGAGACAGAGAATAGTTGGAGTTTTTTGAGTCTGTCCATATAGGACAAGTGTTTAAGGCCTAGGATCCTCTTTATGAGGTACTTTGCAGCCTCTCCAGTTGTTGCAGGTGTCTAGTGAGGTACATGCCAAATGGGACATTGCACTCGATGATTGAGGGAAGAGTAGAGGGAGACAATGACCGCTTTCTTCCTGGATGCAAAGCCCTTAGTAATGAGATGTGCCACATAGAAGGACTTTCTGACCACAGTGGCAGTGTGGTGGTCAAAAGAGAGGTTGCTGTCAACCTGTGTTCCCAGATTTCTTATAACTTCTTCTGTGTTCAGTGGACTATCATCAATGTGATAATTTATGGGAACCAGTTTTTTTTCAAAGGTGATAACGATACATTTTTTTGGCATTGGGCTTAAGGCCATGGTTCTGACACCAGTTGTTGGTCTCAGTGAGGCCTTTCTGTAGTATGTCAACATCACTTGGGGAGTTAATAATAGCTCCCAACTTGCAATCGTCTGTGAACTTTGTCAGCCAGAGTCCTTTCATGTTGGCTTGGACTTCAGAGAAGTAGATACCAAACAGGAGAGGACCCAGGACTGAACCCTATGGGACTCCACTTGTGACAGGTCAGCAGTCTGACTTGGAGTCAGCTACTTTCAAACTGTGGGTTCTGTCTGTGAGCCACTTTGCAACCCACCAAGTGATATAGTGGTTGATGCCTAGCTTAGTGAGTTTTTTATGATTCCTGAGTGGGGAATGGTATCAAAGGCCATGGCCAGATCAAGGTAGGCTGTATGAACCACCTTGCCTTCATCCACAGCTCTGGTGACTGACTCAAAGAAGTCAACCTAGTTGAGCAGGCATGATCTACCCTTCACAAAACCTAACTGTATGGGATCCAGAGTTTGGAGATTCCCTATATCCTTGCTTATTAGGTCCATGATGATGCGTTCCATTGCTTTGCATATCAGACTCGTCAGGCTAATGGGGTGATAATTCACAGGGTCTGTAGTCGCTCCTCCTTTGTAGAGAGGGATGACTGTAGCATTGCGCCATTTGGTAGAGACAAAGCCTTAGGTGAGGCTACGATTGAACAGGGCACACAGGTGAGGTGCCAGTTCACTCTGTAGTTCATGTAAATCACAGCCAGGGATATTGTCAGGCCCCATAGAAGCTATATTCTTGGCCTTAGGCAGAGCTGTTTTAACCTGTGCAACAGTAATACTGGGTGCCTGGCAATCTACTGGTATTGTGATTGGTCCTTTGGTGGGGGAGAGAGGGGTAAAGTTGGCACTGAATCTGTCAGCCAGTATATTGGCAATATCTGTTGGCTCGGTATAGGAGGTACCATTGTGCAGCAACTCAGAGCAAATCTGGGTATTACCGTGGAGATTCTTTACATAACTATAGAAGGCCTTGTGGTTGTCTTTACTGTCTGCTGCAATTCTGTTTTCATAGCTAGCTTTAGAGGATTTGATGAGGGATCTCAACTTTTTGTTGAGGCTGATAATGGAGTTTTTCCAATCTTGGGACTTCACCTTATTCCGCATTAGTTTCCTCCTTCTGTTGTAGAGTTTGTTTATGGCAGGGAACCACCAGATTGGCTTCCTTTTTTTGGAGGAGAGTGTCTTGGTTCTATTGGGTATGGCGAGATCCATGCATTTGTGTATGTGTTCGTATGATGCATTGGTGTATGATTCGGCGGTCATACAACTATTCTCCATTTGCATGGGTGCCGTGAAGTTAGCCACCTCTGTATGTGTGGGTAATAACTCTTCAAAAAGCATCACAGTCAACACAAGAGTACTTTAAGGCTGTGTGCCCACAACTGTAAAGCTAGATTCAACACCAACCACATCATCAAGTTTGCGGATGACACTACAGTCATGGGTCTTATCAGTAAAGGGGATGAAAAAGACTATAGGAGGAAGTGAGCTCACTGATCGACGGTGTGCCAACTACAGCCTCGACCTTAGGAGGAAGTGAGCTCACTGATCGACTGGTGTACCAACTACAGCCTCGGCCTTAGGAGGAAGTGAGCTCACTGATCGACGGTGTGCCAACTACAGCCTCGACCTTAGGAGGAAGTGAGCTCACTGATCGACTGGTGTGCCAACTACAGCCTCGACCTTAGGAGGAAGTGAGCTCACTGATCGACGGTGTGCCAACTACAGCCTCGACCTTAGGAGGAAGTGAGCTCACTGATCGACTGGTGTGCCAACTACAGCCTCGACCTTAGGGGGAAGTGAGCTCACTGATCGACTGGTGTGCCAACTACAGCCTCGACCTTAGGGGGAAGTGAGCTCACTGATCGACTGGTGTGCCAACTACAGCCTCGACCTTAGGAGGAAGTGAGCTCACTGATCGATGGTGTGCCAACTACAGCCTCGACCTTAGGAGGAAGTGAGCTCACTGATCGACTGGTGTGCCAACTACAGCCTCGACCTTAGGAGGAAGTGAGGTCACTGATCGACTGGTGTGCCAACTACAGCCTCAACCTTAGGGGGAAGTGAGCTCACTGATCGACTGGTGTGCTAACTACAGCCTCGACCTTAGGAGGAAGTGAGCTCACTGATCGACGGTGTGCCAACTACAGCCTCGACCTTAGGAGGAAGTGAGCTCACTGATCGACAGTGTGCCAACTACAGCCTCGACCTTAGGAGGAAGTGAGCTCACTGATCGATGGTGTGCCAACTACAGCCTCGACCTTATGGGGAAGTGAGCTCACTGATCGACTGGTGTGCCAACTACAGCCTCGACCTTAATGTCAGCAAAACAAAGGGGATGATAATGGACTTTAGGAAAACACAACCAGCTCGCTCTCCTCTCGTGATTAATGGAAAATTGTAGAAAGGATAAAGAGCACAAAAATTCCTGGGGGTTACATTGCGGAGGATCTATCTTGGTCAATAAATACCAGTCATATAGTAAAGAAGGCTCAACGTCTGCATTTCTTGAGGAGACAGAAAAGTGATCCTACCACCCCTGTCCTCACCACCTTCTACAGGGGTACCACTGAAAGTATCCTAACATGTAACTTTTCAGTGTGGTACAGGAACTTCTCAATTACAGACCAAAAAGCCCTACAAAGGATAGTGAAAGTGGCAGAAAAGATAACTGCCTCCAAACTTCAAGCACTACAGGAGTTACTCTCAACACGATGTCACAACAAAGCTACAAAAATAATCAGGGATCTTACACACCCTGCATATGAACTGTTCACGTGTCATCTGGCAGAAGGTACTGCAGCATGCACTGTAGAAGATCCAGGTTCAGGAACAGCTTCTTCCCTCAGGTGGTGAAATTCTTGGAACTAATTCGAGCCTGATACATGCACTTTCATTTAGTCTGCACTTTTGTAGCTAAATAACAATAAAGTTTACTTTGACTTTGATATTTTCATGTCCTCCTGAAGATTGAACACATTTGTCTGTACACAGGTTGCTGCTTTTTGTGATTTGGTTGACCTTCACTTATTTTATACCCCGACAATGCTTAGAACTGTCTTAAAATGTCCCACAACACTCTAATGCCAGATTCAAAATTTGTCAAGTATAATACAATATTATCTTCAAACAAAAATGTGTTTCTTTGCTACCACACCAATTATATCCATGAATGTATGTGTCCCTTATCGATAGGAGCTAAAGGTTCTAAGTAAATGATAGATAAGAGAGGAAAGGAGGTGTCCCTCCCTAGACCCTCGTTTCAAGTTATCTGAAAGGACTTTTCCCACGTTTATTTTTGCCTTTGATTCAACAAATATTCTCATTAACTCTGATGTTCATCGTGTTTCACTGTTGCAGTCATTACACTTGGGTTATCCTGCTGGCAGGCTACCTGCAGTCGGCTCGAGTTCCAAAGTCTAGGTCTGGCGTCGGTGGCTGTCACCTCTTCCCTGATGTCAGTGTGCCAGGGGTATAAAAGATGCAACCAATGCCATTTTCTTCAGTCTTTCTTGCCGCGTGGTGCCCGAAGCAAAAGCAGTTCACAAGTGCCGGTCGGCCGACTCCTGATATTTTCGAAATCGAGTTTCAGAACCGAAGTCTTCAATAAAGCTAAGTACCCCGTTAGGGAAACGTTTTCTTGCTCCAGACCGATGTCAGTAAAAGTTAATAATTGTATTTCTTGTGGGAAGCAAATACCTCATAAGGACTTCACTCTTACTCTATCCCTTGCCTAGGCCCTGACCACGACATTACTAGTTGTCGGTTTTGTGCTAGATTCAACAAACGCACTATTAAACGTCGGTTTGATTTTGCTTGACATTATTTTGGCCGAAGGTTTAATTACATAATGCCATCGGAACAACCGACAACTGGAATTTCTAAAAAATGCAAAGACAAAGAAAAGGACAGGCATCCGAGGTCCAAAACCGATGACGAAGCCTCTTCTAGGCCAGTCGCCGGTTCGCCGGTTCTCAGTGAGGTGCTTTCGCAGCCCCTGACACCCACTACCTCAGAACCACAGGCCATATCCGACAGCCACATGGAGACACAGAGGCCTGTGGAAACTCAAGATATTGGGCCTACGGAAACTATTCCCTCAGATGGATCCGGAGCCGTTGAGCAGGCATCGGCTTCTGAGGGTGTTTTCAGACCTTCAGAGCTTACTATTAAGTCCACTACAGCAGCCAAGGCAAAGTCAAGAACACCATTAAAGACAAGGAAACAAGTACAATATTCTCCTGAATAGTCATCCATGCCAAAGAAACAGATGCTTAAAATGGCCGAAGACCTAATTACTTTGATCAGGGATTCCCATCCCCCTCCTGACAAAAGGCCTAGGCAAGACACTGACTATGATTCCTCTGACCAGGTTTCTGTTTCCTCTGATTCCTCTTCTGATCAGGGATATTCTCTCCCCCGGTATGAGGACTCTGATGCAGAAGAGTCTATACCTTCAGCCTCTCCGCCTGAGGATTATTCTTTTGAGGAAACCCTGCACACCATGAGGGAGCATTTCAATTGGGAGAGCCAGGATTATTCAGAATCCAAGAAAAGGCTCAGAGAATTTCTTTTATTGCCTCAGCACAGGCCCCTGGCTATTCCCCCTGTGATTTATATTATTGATGATGTTTTCTCTGAATCCAGTCTGTCTCCTGATTCTTTACCCCCTGCACCAGTCAAAACAGACAGGTACTACAGGGTCCCTGACTATCATAAATTTCTGTACAAAAACCCTGCTGCAGATCCAGAAACAATTTCTCAGGGTCCTAAATGGGTTAAGGCTTCCACTGCTAAAAACCCTGTCCCCTCAGATTGGGATTCCAGAGCTCTGGATAGATGGGGGAAAAAAGTTTACACTTCTGCTACTTCAGCTGTAAGGGCTTTAAATTGCCAGTTTCACATGCTTAAATATCAACAGTGCCTCATGTCCTTGTTAAAGCAGAAAATGGTTTCAATCTCAAAAAGTCCTGACACTAAGGAAATGCAGGATTTATTGTATGCAGCTGAACAAGTGGGAAAGCATACTCTACAATGTGGTTTTGATTCATTAGAGGCTTCTTGCAGAGCCACAGTTACAGGCTCTGTTATTCGAAGGCATGCTTGGTTGAAAGAGCAAAGTTTACCTGAACATGTTAAAGTAAAATTATTGGATGCTCCACTACAGCATGATACTTTGTTTGGTGCTAAGGCAGAAGAGTTGTTAAAGAAAATGGAGGATAAGGCAAAATCAATGCAGACAGTAAAGGATTTCTTACATGTTCAACCACCTAGGTTCAGCAGAAACTGGCCTTCAAAAAATTGGTCCTTTCCGGTGTCAGACAGGCCACAAAGAAACAGATACAGACGCCCAAGAGGCAGATCTCAGCCCCAAGGCTCCTACAGACCTAAACAATGGGGTACTTCAGCCCCCAAAGGAGGAGAAGACAAATCACAACCTTATAGGAAACAGTCCCAATGACTTTCCTCTACAGATGCCAAGCACTTACCTTTTGGCAGCACCCCTAGGGGGAAAGCTAGCACTTTTCTCAAAAAATTGGCACATAATCACCCAGGACAAATGGGTACTGAATATTGTTTCTCAGGGTTACAGGTTCCACTTTCACACGCTTCCAAAAACAAAAGGTATGCCGTACCTGTCACAAAACCAATGGGCAGATGCACAAAAACAAATTGCTGCCCTCATGGACATGGGAGCTATTCAAAGAGTACCACAGCAAGAACAGGGGCAAGGATTTTACTTAAGACTTTTCTTAGTACCCAGAAAGGACAAAGCCTGGAGACCAATACTGGACCTGTCAATCCTAAATACTTTCCTGGATGTTCCAAAATTCAAAATGTTAACACTACAGCAACTTCTACCCATGCTGGGCAAGAAGGCTTGGCAAGTTACTTTGGACCTCAAGGAGGCATACCTGCATGTCCCAATCAGACAAACTTGCAGAAGATACCTCAGATTCATAGCAGGCTCAATGCATTACCAATTCCCTGCACTGCCCTTTGGCTTATCTACTGTGCCCATGATCTTCACAAAATGCCTGGCACCAGTAATTGCATTTTGCAGACAGAAAGGAATTCAAATATATCCCTACTTGGATGACTGCCTTATTCAAGCAGAGAGCAAGGACATTCTTCTAAAGCATCTGGTGTTTGTAAAAAGATTACTAATTTGCCTAGGGTACACAGTAAACAAAAATAAATCAAAACTAGTGCCCTTTCAAGAGATAATATTCCTGGGTGCAAGCTTAAATACAACTGCCCAGATGGCTTATCGCACGCCAGACAAACAAAGGCAACTGACTCATTACTTTCAAATGATGGAAACAAAGACCCAGCTTCCTGCAAGAAAAATTCTGCAGGCCCTGGGCTTCATGGCGTCCTGCATTCTACTAATTCCATATGCAAGGCTGCATATGAGGAAACTACAATGGTATCTAAAAAGTGTTTGGACTCAACATTGTCACAGCCTGGAGACAATCATAACTTTAATTCCCTGCCTACAACAGGAGTTTCGATGGTGGTTCCAAGCCTGTCACCACAACAAGGGACAGCCTTTCACCTTACCCACAGCCAGACAGACACTAACAATGGATGCATCGGATTATGCCTGGGGGGGCACATATGGCAGGAAAATGTATTCAGGGCACATGGCCCAAGGAACAAATGCATCTTCACATCAATCAGAAAGAAATGCTAGCTGTACAGAATGCCCTGACAGCTTTCAAGGACCTACTACATCCAGGAGAACTTCTAATAAAGATGGACAATACCACAGTTATGTGGTACATAAACAAGCAAGGGGGCACACATTCCTACCCCCTATGCAGGCAAGCCATGACTTTGTGGAACACAGCACTGTCCTATCAAGTACATCTGCAGGCACAATTCCTGCCAGGAACAAAAAATACTCTGACAGATGAACTAAGCAGAAATCTCATGGATCCTCACGAATGGAAACTAAATCCACAGGTGTTCAGCATGATAACAAGGAAATGGGGACGCCCAGACATAGATCTTTTTGCCTACCCTCACAATTGCCAACTACAAAAATTCTGCACAAGAACTTATCACTCTCAAGCATGGAAAGTGGATGCTCTATCATTCAGCTGGAAAACCATGACAGTTTATACCTTCCCTCCAATGCCTCTTCTTACCAAGGTGCTCCTAAAAGTCAGACAAGAGAGGCCAAAAATGATCCTCATTGCCCCAGACTGGCCACGCCAGCACTGGTACCCAGTCCTAAAGAGCTTGTCTCAAGGCCCAGCCTGGCCTTTACCTTAAATTCCTCATCTTCTGACTCAACAAAATAATCAGATTCTGCACAGTCAACTCAGAACCTTAAATCTGGCAGCATGGCTGATTATGTAGCCTCTCAGACTGCATCTCTCTCTGAAGCTGTTATGGATGTCATTTTAGAAGCCAGGAGGCCCAGCACTAGGAAATCTTATGCAGAAAAATGGAAGAGATTCTGTGCTTGGAACCAGGCACAAGGGCTCGAACCACTTGTTCCAAATATACTCAGATTTTACAATACTTAACTGAGATGCTGGAGAAAGGCCTATCGTTCTCATCAATTAAGATCCATGCCTCTGCCATTTCAGCTCATTACAATACGGAACCTCCAATTTTTTTCACATCCTCTTCTAAGACAGTACCTCAGAGGGGCCAAAAACATAAGACCCCCAAGGAGAGCACCAGTACCAACTTGGGATCTCAATTTTGTTTTAGAAAAGCTCACACTGCCTCCCTTTGAGCCAGCCAGCACAGCTGATATAAAATTCTCATCATGGAAAACTGCTTTGCTCCTAGCAATAACTTCAGCAAGAAGAGTCTCAGAGTTACAGGCATTAATGGCTGTGGAACCTTTCATCATTTTTCACCAGGACAGGGTTTCTTTTAGGACAAACCCAACATTCATGCCAAAAGTGGTTTCCAATGTGGCTCTGAACCAAACCATCGATTTACCAACTTTCTACCCAAACCCCCAGAATAAAGGGGAGAGACTACTGCATGCTTTGCATATACACAGACAGCTACGATTCTACTTGGACAAAACAAAAGCTTTCAGAAAAACTGAGCAACTGTTTGTAGCCTATGCTGCAGGATCACAAGGAAAGCCTGCCACAAAGCAGACAATTTCAAAATGGATAGGACACTGCATTTGCTTCTGTTATGCACAACATGGCAAATTAGTGCCTAAGGGCATTAGGCCACATTCTACCAGAGCAGCAGCCACTTCAGAAGCCTTTCTCAGAGGAGTACCAACCAAAAACATTTTAGAAGCTGCAACCTGGAGTTCAGTGCACACTTTCACCAAACACTACCACTTACCTGTCTACTCTAAATCCAGAGCAGGCTTTGCCACTGCAGTTCTGCAGGGCCTGGTAGCCTCTCCATATCCAATTTAGACCCAGCCGCCCAACCTCAGCTTTGGGATTCAACCCAAGTGTAATGACTGCAACAGTGAAACACGATGAACATAGTACAGTTATGTACCTAACATAAATGTAGATGTTCGAGTGTATTCACTGTTGCAGTCCAGGTTACCCTCCCACCACCCCCCTTTTTTTGTTTTCTTTTCTGGGACTTATCTGTACTTCACAACTCTATACAACCTATGTGGTGTATTTGCTTGTAGATAAAGGATATGTTTATATTAGTACATGCATGCTTTTTGGCATAATTTATTCTTTACAGCCTTCCTATCTGGGGGCACCTGACATCTGGGGCAAGAAAAACTGAAGAAAATGGCGTCGGTTGCATCTTTTATACCCCTGGCGCTCTGATGTCAGGGAAGAGGCGACAGCAACCGACGCCGGACCTAGACTTTGGAACTCGGACCGACTGCGGGTAGCCTGCCAGCAGGATAACCCAATTGTAATGACTGCAATAGTGAATACACTGGAACATCTACATTTATGGTAGGTACACAGCTGTACTTTGTACAATTTGGGAATACAGATACTAACCTTGATCTGCTCATTCACAGCAAACCCTGTCAAACAGTTTCTCTGCATCCACACTAACAAAGACCACAGAGTAGTGGAGTTTTGTTATATTCTGATTCCATCTGAATAATCATTGTTCTATAAATAGAATCAGCTGTTTGCCTCCGTTCCACAAAACAACACTGATCACATCTGTCAACTTTAATAACTGTTTTGTCATTATCTTTGTTACTGTGCACAGAAACACTTTGTAGTTATGGTTTAGGGTTGAAATTGACCTATGTGAGACAGAGTCTGCAGGATGCTTGCTATCTTTTGGGTAATACTGTCAGTACTGGCTTCTTCCATGATACAGGTATCTCCCCTTTTAAAAAATTAAACAGTGCCTTCTAAATATTCATCAACCCTTCTCCCTCCTAGCTTCCAAATTTCGGTGGGAATTCCATCCATTCCCAGTGACATCCCTGTTTCATTATGCATTATGTTTCATTTGTCCTTTGTCTGTTGTAACTATTAATTGTTCACTTTCCACTTAACCCAGAATTGCTATATCTATTTTTGTTATTAATTTTATTACAGTTTGATAAGTGGGTAGGTGGTCTGGTCCAGAGACCCTTTCCGTCCATGACTCAGGCTAAAATGTAGGAAAATAATAAAATTATACAGCGGCATAGTAAGTTATAGTGATTGAAGAATGTGTGCACTTTGGTTAGCAAGTCTGGAGTAAGTAAGTAACAGCTGTATAAAACGTGGAGAGACAACAAAAGGTATTTACAGTCTAAGATAACAGAAATATAAAATTTGAGTAAACAAAATAATTATATGCAGCTGACGGCCAGCATAACAGTTCCATAAAATTTGTAGTAAATATAAATAAACAAATTTGTTTTATTTTGAGAATGTTTGCAAAGTAAGGCACTGTGTACAGTGGTAAGAATTTGGTATATGTACAAGTAAACCTATGTAGAATATATATTGAAAGGTGTAAGCAGTAACCCTCTATGAGGAATTAATCATCAATGTTATCAGGGCGGGGAGGAAAGGAACACGTTAGAAGTGGCTAGAGGCATCGGGGGCCATTGAAGGTTAGTGCGGATAGCTTGACTACATGTTTTCTTGAAAGGGGGACTCATTTGCAAGGCGTTCCTTAAGCATCTTTTTTTTCTTAAATGAAGCTCGGTTGTATTGTTCTTCTGATCTCACGGGAGGTGGCGAGGTGATTCCATGTGACTGTGCTGAGTTTAGAGAAGGTTCTTTCATATATTTATATTCAATATTCATATGTTTGGCTGGGTTACCAACTGGATCACAGATAGGATGCAGGAAATTAAAAGAGGGGAGGTTATCCCCACAAAGAAAGCAGTCACCAGTGCAGTCCCCCAACATTTTGTGCTGGGACCTCTCCTGTTTGGCATCTACTTTTCTAAACTATAAGCCAATACCAAAGTGTTCTGGATGACTATGTTTGCAGATGACGGCAAGCTAGTAGCAGTCATTGAATCCCCAAATGACTTATCTGTAGGAACGTTTGTCCCAAATAAAGAATTGTTCTCAAAATCATGGACTAAAACAAAATGCCAAAAAATGCATTGTTGTATACTTTGGAATGTTATCTACCCCAGAGACCAACCACATTGACAGTATGCCACTAAGAACCGAACCAAATGTTTGGGCTTTGGGAACTTATGTGGAGAGTGACCTAACATTTGTGTCCCTTGTTGTTAGAAAGTCCTTCTATATTTCACAGCTGATTTTGTTTATATTTAGGGATGTCATTGTCCCCCTTTACTCAGCCCTCAGGCCAGTTGTTGAATATAATAACCCCTTTGACATGTATCTATCTAGACACATGTGACAGCTGGAATGCCCATAGAGATACCTCACTGAAAGGATATAAGACCTTAACAACATGTCCTACGTGGACCGATTCAAATCCCGGTTACAAGTAGAGGTGATCTGGGTCCGACATACAAGGCATCCTCTGACCCATTATTGATGGATTTAGTGCACATTAGCAAGTCAGATGACATCAGAAGTAATCAGTTAAGGGATGCAAATTACTTCTGTAACCTCAGCAGAACAGTTTTGTGGGGCAGGTACATCTGGCAGAGGATACCACTGGTCTGGGTAATACTCCCCATCCACATAAAACAAAGTTCATCCTTATCTGTATTCAAGCACAAGTTGGATCTATGCATGAAAAACAGAAGATTTACAACTGTACTGCCCCCTGTACTACTAATGGACAACGGCAGCTCCTAAACGCTTTATCCCATGCGTGTGTCCCTTCAAATTATTTATGGTATGATCTCAGTTATTCTTATAAGGGTTTATATATAATTATTGACTATGGGATGTGTAAGGCCCTTCTAGAACCAAATAGGATTGGTTAATTTAAGCAAAAAAGGGAAATTCACTGGGTTTAAAATGGCATGCAAGGGCAGCTAGCCTAGTGCTTACCTATGAACTTATAAGGGCAGCTAGCCTAGTACTTACCTATGATCTTATAAGGGCAGCTAGCCTAGTACTTACTTATGAACTTATAAGGGCAGCTAGCCTAGTACTTACCTATGAACTTATAAGGGCAGCTAGCCTAGTACTTACTTATGAACTTATAAGGGCAGCTAGCCTAGTACTTACCTATGAACTTATAAGGGCAGCTAGCCTAGTACTTACCTATGAACTTGTATGGTGGACTTAGACCTAGGTCTTATCAGGAGAAGGGCAGCATCTTTGCTTTCAGTGAGGGAATAAATTAGTTCCCTGAAGTGCAATTTGGATTTTAGTGGAAGACAATGCCCTTCAGATGTTATGTGAATACAAGTGTGCTAGATAGGGTGTCTCTTTTGTTAGTGGGGATCCACTATGTGTGCCAGATAGTAGGGTGTCTCTTCTATTAGTGGGAATCCAAATGCTGAATGCTTGTGTAGCACATAGTGGGGGGTCCTTGGCTCTGTAAGCATGGCAAACCTACACATTACATTTGTACTGCTGCTAAAATGGAGTGTAATTACAGGAAGATGATATTCTAGTTTGGGAGTGACCACATTACATGTAATGGCCTTTCATGGGATTGATGAGAGGAGTTGGGTGATTCTTCACAGAGTTTGAGCTATTGCACAGTTTTGGTGATAAAGAGAATGATGTAGTATAAGTTTAAGATAGTTTTGTTCTTAAACATTTGGAATGGGGATCCCAATGTTGTGAATATATTGTGGCAGTTAGAAAGCTCATGTCTAGATACAAATGCTATGACTCTGGATTTTGGAGTTGGCTAGGAGTTTATTACTGGCCATCCAATCACAGAGTGAAGTAAAAGACGACTACAATTTTTTCTTTGAGTTCAGCTGAATTTTTGTCCTCCTCTAGGGTAATCAGATCGCCTGCGTTTGTAACCATGGTTTTGAGATATTGTTGTAGAGACCATGAATGAATGGCGAGAAGAGGAGTGCTGACTCTTGCAACACACCTATCGATTATTCCAGTTTTAGAGAAGCTATTATTTGAGAACACTTGAAATGTCCTATTGGAGAGGGAAGTTTCCAAACCATTTTTGGGTATTACTGTCAAAGTTACATTTTGTAAGTTTGTACAGCAGTATAGGGTGACAGACTGTTTCACAAGCTCTTGTGAGGTCTATGAAGACACCCCCAGTAAAGAGCTTGTTATCCATGTTGCTAAAATTGTATTAGTAGCTAACTAAAGCGCAGTAATGGTACTGAAGCAATTCTTGAATCCATGCTGCTTGTCACAGAGTAAGCCATATTGGTTTATGTGTTTAAATAACTCCCTGATTTTTGTTAGGGGTGTAGAGTGAAAGTTATTATGTAATCCTTACTTACCTTAGAGTTTGTGTTTCCAAAAACGCTTCCAGGTGTGTGTGTTCCTGATTACTCCCCTCCTCTATTCTGTACAGGTTTTCATGTAATTGCTGAAATCTCTCTCTCTCTTTCTCTACCTCCTCTAGGTTCCTGGTTAGTCTTCCTGTGATAGGGTCCCTTAGTTTTGCTATAGTATTTTCCACTTTCTGTTGCCTAAGTATTTCTGTTAAACATTTCTCTACTCTGTGATTATTGCCAAAAACAGATATTTAATTGTAATTTTCCTAAATTCGTGCATATTGTTATTATGTTCCTTTATTTTTCTGTTAGCTGTATGTAATTGTTTCTCTTCTTCTTTAATGTGTTTCTCTGTCCTCTGCATGATTTTAGCTTTCAGAAAACTTACTAAATATTTTATTGTTTTTCTCCCTTAATTCGAATGTATTTTTAAAATCCAGCTGCATTTTATCCCAGCTCTAGTCTGTCCCTCTCGAATGATTCCTATCTGTCCTACTACTCTTGACTTTTGTTTGATTTATTACTCATTCCTCAAATGCCACTCTTTTTTGATAAATATCTGAGAAAAAGCCAATGGGCCGGATTCACAAAGGCTTGCACGGAGTCTAAGCGTAGTGTAAGCCAGCAGACAGTCAATATGTCTGCCGAGCGATCCAGCAACAGCCGGCAGGGGCGTGCATGAGAGCTCCTAAAACTACTCTTGCACGGACAGTGTTATGTTATGCAAATTACCTCATTTGCTGCTGAAAGCTATGCAAATTAGGTAAATTTGCGATTCAGGAAACACTAACCTGTCCGTGGAAGAGTAGAGTTATTTGCAGAAATGTACTCCGTTGGTAACGGAGTACCATTCTGCAAATAGCAAAATGGAGCTATGACAGCTCCAAATAAAGGATGCATCCAGTTGAGGAAGCATGCCAATGGCCAAATATAAGGCCATTGGCATTTTGATCCGTTGAAAATTAATAAAAATCAAATTTTTCCCCGATCTCCGATGTTTAAGCATAGCGCAGCGTTGCAGCACTTTAAAAAACAGAAAATAAAACAAAAAGCCAAAAATAGGTATTCTTATTAAAAATATTCTTCTGCCATGCAGGTGAATGGCAGGCTGAAGACAACATGGCTGCTGAGTAGTGGTTGCTAAGGGGGGAAGCTCAGTCTGAGAGATGTAACCAAGCATTAGTAGGCAATCCTATGCAAATGATGATAAGGATAGTGAATCCCAATTTTCCCTGGCATGTGAGCCATGTCCCTAGAGTGTAAGTGTAGGAGTAGGAAAGTAGTAGAGTAGAAGATAGGTGACATCATGAGGGGGGCATGTATGAAAGACTGTAAGCTTATTGGAGCAGAGTGGCTTGTGTTTGCTGTGAGTTACTCAGGATTGGAAGAGGCATGTCTACAGTTGTCTTAAATGAAGCCCAGAAACCGAAGGTGTACGCCGTGGATATCACTGAATTTTCTTGCAAACGTGCTTACACCGTGTGCGTGCCTGTAAACCCATCTAAGCCTGTGTGCGCATGTTTGCACTTGTGTGCGCGGCGCTAGCCCTGTGGAAACTTAAAGGGAAAAGGAAGGAAAAGAAGTAGTAGGAAGTTAACCAAGGAGAACTAGCAGAGCTGCCAGGTGAAATCAATCAGAATCAGCCAATTACACAGGCAGTACACTAGCTCAGCCCAGCCCAGTACTTAAAAATCTGCAAACAACATTCCCCCATGTCTCAGTAACACTGCAACACTGCAGTATACAAAGAGAGTGAAAACATAAAAAGCTTAACTCAGACAAAAAATGTTAGGGGCTGCCATTGCTATTATAAGACAACATGTGCAAGATGCTGAGGGTGGTGCCGTTGTGAATGCTGCTGAGCAACCCACAGTGAGGAGACGGAGAAGAGTGGACAGACCCAGGGTAACCTACCAGGGGCTACATGAGCTGGAGATAGTGGAGCACTATAGAGTGGACAGAGAACTCCTGCAGCAAATTGTTGAGCTGTGCAGGCCACACCTCACACACAGAACCAACAGAGGGGAACCCATCCCAGTGGAAGCCAAGGTATGTGTTGGCCTAAGAATACTAACAACAGGTACCTTCCAGAGACCAACTGGTGATACGATGGGGATTTCACAGGCATCAGCATCCAGGGTACTGCACCAGTTCCTGAATGCCATGTCAGCACATGTCGGTGATCATGTATATTTCCCCAATTCCCATGAGGCATTGGCCAGCAATATGCATCTCTTCCAGCAAATAGCGGAATACCCTGAGGTAGTGGGTGCAATTGACTGCACGCACATACACATCAAAGCACCAGCTGGTGAGTGGGGTAGGGCCTACATCAACCGCAGGGCTTCCACTCCATCAACTGCCAGGTCATGTGCGATGCCCAGGGTATAAAACTGAATGTGTGTGCTGGCTGCCCTGGAAGCTACCACGATTCCCATATCTGGCATCTGACGCAGCTGTACCAGACATTTGCCAATGGGGACATCCCTGACGGTCACCTAGTGGGGGATGCTGGATATCCACTGGAGCCGTGGCTGATGACACCCATCAGAAATGCACACACACCTGAACAAGAACTCCATAATGAGGCACACGCATAAACATGAAATGTAATCGAGCGTGTGTTTGGGATGCTGAAGTCATGGTTCCGGTGCCTGGACACATCTGGTGGAGCCTTGCAGTACTCACCAACTACATGTACCCAAATTGTCATGGTATGTGCCATGCTGCACAATATGATCCTGCGAAAACAGCTGCAGCAGGAACAGCATGGGGCAGGGCCAAACAGCCCCCCACCATTGCCAAGGCCATCACAAGCACAGCGTGACTCAGAGGAGGAACAACCTGAGCCTGCCCCAGTAGGCAGAAGGAGGCGTGCCCAGTATGCCTTGGCCTTGGCAAAGAGGCAACGCATAGCATATACACTGGCTCAGTAGGAACCCTGGAAATGATACCTCTCTCTGACTCGCACATAAAATATGTATAGGGAGTGTACTATGTGCATCCAACATAGGCAGCCCTGCAGCACCACCTGAGGCATGATTGCCATGTTTTAAGCAATATAAAGCAGTGCTAAGCAGCTTTTACCACTATTTTGTATATGTAAACAAAATTGCCCGTGCTAACTAGCGCAACGTCGGGCAATGTTGAGCAATGTTCAGCAAGGTCGGGCAAAGGTGAGCAAAGTCAGGTAAACATGCTCATATTTGCTGTACTGTTCCTTAAGCAGTCTGGTCTGCCCAGCATGAAAATAAAAAGCAGTGACAGGGCTCGAACCCAGGATACTGTGCACTATAGTAACAGTACTGAACCACTAAGCCATGACAGCATTACACTGGCACAGACACAGCAGAACAATTCTACACTAATGCAAACACAAAGAAATTCTGTATCATGACCCTAAAGAGGCATATGGGTAACCACCCCCACAGGCCTGTGCAGACAGAGAACAGCAGGCCAGGTGGTGTGATGTGGGTTGGGTAGGCTATGAAGTCGCAATCTAATATACGTGACATTGGATGCTAAGATCTGTAGTACAGTAGTATGCCTCAAGCCAGTACGATAGGCAACAGTACAGACTGAAATGAAGTACCTGACATAGCAGTGCAGGCCTAGCAAATGTGTATAACTGTCAGGTGAACCCCTCATCCTATGTACACCCACAGTAACAATCAGGTGTGCCCCCGGGTAGAAATGTACAAAGAATAGCTGTCCCCCCATATGTAGAAATGTTGATAAGTCTATGCAAAGTGTCTCATGGAAGCCCTGCAGGCACAGCATGATCCCTGTTGAGTTATGACACAAAGGTGAGCCCTGCTGTAAACATACAACTTGATTTTTCACACACATATAGTATAAATGTGTATACCGGGTGTGCTCACACACTTCAACAAATGTAGTGGATTTCATTCAGCAACACACTGAAAGGTCATACTGGGCACGCTCACACACTTCAATAAATGAAGCAAATGTCAGGCAACAACATACTGAAAGGTCATACTGGGCATGCTCACACACTTAGGCCATGTCTTAGTACAGCAGTGGGCCACACATATCTGGCAGTTGCATGTTTCACCCCAGGAACCTGTCACTATTCACCAATCCTGCCTTGTGCACACAGTTATATGAAAATAGACATATATAATATATTGGAACCCTGTCATAATCAAACTGTGTACCACAAGTACTTAAGTTGTTCACAGAAAGTGAAAAATCAAAGAAGATCAATAAACCTGCAATCAGTATCAACAAACAATGTGCACTCCAAAAATTATCCAATCCATGTTCTGGCAAAAGAATCTGTGAAGGAGTTCATAGAGAACCACGACGCTTCCTTCCGCTATGTCATAAATAGCAATGTACACTCATATATGTCCTGAGTCAGTGCAAACCATAAATGACTGACATTGCCAACATCCTGTCAGACAGGCCCATCCATACATACCACCCTCTCACTGACAAAATGCCCTATCATCATACCTGGAGATTGTGAAAGCACAGATATCACATATAGAATGGGTAAACAGCCCCTTCCAAACTGAAAACACGGCATCTATGGGATTACATTGTTTCCCTAACTGTGTCATAAGTGAACTCCAGAACAAACAGAGCCTGTACCTGAACAGTCTGTTGAGACTCACCCTCTGTACAGGATATGAAACTGTTGAATGTGTTACAGCAACGTTTGACACACTCCACAAGTGTTGGTGCACAACAGAACATGGGAACTATTGTCTTATAAGCCTACTAAGCCTGATCTGCAAGGCCATGGAGTCCATCATGATGGAACTCATAAACAGAGCTATTGGGAGCCTACAAACACCCAACCCTACCAATTTCGGTTTGGTCATGGGCAGATCATGGTTCCCAAACCTGCTAGACTGTTTACAAGGCAGTCACCCAAGACATACATCAATGAAATGAGCTACACATGTCCCACATAGACCTTGAAAAGCCCTTTGCCAACATCCCAGACACATGTCGTATCCAGAAAATCAACAACCTGTGCATAAATATGTCTGTCATCTGATGGATTGCCAACTGGGGCACAGATAGATCACACAAGGTAAGAATCATGGTCTCCTGTACAAGCTGGTAACAACTGCTGTCCCCCATGGCTCAGTCCTGGGACCCCTCCTGTCTGGTGTATACTTTTCGGAAATACAGTCAAACACACGAGGGCTATGTTTAGCAAAGTTTGTGGATGACTGCCAAAAAGTTGTCATAATCGATGTTTGGGACAACAGAGACATCCTTAAAAAGGGTCTCACTCAGACAGATGTGTCAAAAGTATGTCCTCGAGCTACAGTCATACAAATACCACATAGGTGCCAACACCCTAAATATGGAGGTGATAATAAGGGATCTACAGACAAATGTGGATAGTCATCTTACTTCCAGAAACACATTCACAAAGTGGTCAGAAAATCATGCTATGTGTTCCCACAAACTGCCAAGGTCTTTGCATGTAGGTCAAAGGAGGTTCCCTCTACTCATCAGTCATCAGACCCGTCAGAGAGTACCACAACAAACCTGCGATGAATCTGACTAGGCACCTTCAGCAGCTGGAAAGACCAATGAAGTACCTCAACAGGAGGATTACTGGCCTCAAACAGTTGCCCCATGCAACAAGACTGAATTTAACTCAATCTGTCCTCTGTTGCATACTGTCTACTCAGGGGATCTCTGCCCAACAGACAGGTCCATGTCATGGCAACACTCATATCTGCTCTGAGTTACAGCTCAATGGCACTAAATATACAGGACCAACTGATATTGCCAACATCCTGGCAAATAGGATCAGTGTTAACCTTACCCCCCTCTCACCAATGAAAGAGCACATCTCTGTAAAAAACACTCTCCGAAGCCAGTATCACAGCATCCATGGGACCAGATAACTTCCCAGGCTGTGTTCTACACAAACTACAGAACGAACAGGCACCACACCGACGTACCATGTTCAGTCATAGCCTCACCTCAGGCTTTGTGCCTGCTGAATGGTGCACAGTGACGGTTATCCCACTACACAAGGGTGGAGACACCACGGACCCCAGGAACTAGTGCCCCATTAGCCTGATGAGCCTGCTCTGCAAGGCCATGGAATGTATCATCATACAACTTATAAAAAAAGACATTGGTAATCTCCAAACTCTGGACCACAACCATGTTGGGTTTGTAAAAATGCAGATCATGTCTCCTAAACCTGATAGATGACATTAAAGCAGTCACCAGAACCATTGACAAGGGTAAGATGTTTCACACAGCCTATGTAGATCTTGCCACGGCTTTCAACACCATCCCACACTCTGGAATTATAGATAAACCCACTAAACTCGGTATAAATTGCTATGTCACAAGATGGGTTGCCAACTGGTTTACTGACAGAACACACACTGTGAAAGTAGCAGACTCCAAGTATGACTTTGGACCAGTGACGAGTGCAGTACCACAGGGCCCAGTTCTGGGTCCTGTCCTGTTTTGTATCTACTTCCCTGAAGTAAACTTTATCATGGAAGGTCTGTGGCTAATGAAGTTTCCAGATGACTGCAAACTAAGAGCCATAATTGTAAATACTAAAGATGTGGACATCCTACAAAAGGGCCTCACTGAGACAGATGGCTGGTGTCAAAGCCATGGGCTCAAGCTCAGTGCCAAAAAGTGCATTGTCATCCCCTTTGGTAAAAACCCTGTAACCATGAACTATAACATAGGCGGTAGTATACTTAACACTGAAAGTGTGATAAGAGACCTTGGGTCACAGGTGGACAGTGGACACACCTGTGATAATCACATCCCCACAGTAGTCAGGAAATCCTTCTATGTGGCACACCTCATCACAAAAGGTGTCTCATGCAGAATAGAAGAGGACATTGTTCCCCTCTACTCATCACTCACTAGATCCATAATGGAGTACAACACCCCTTTTGCTATGTACCTCACAAGATATGTACAACAACTGGAAAGCCTGCAGCAATACCTCACAAAGAACATTAGCGGCCTGAAATACATGCCATACACAGACCATCTCAAAATGCTCCAGCTGTACTCTCTCACATATCGCCTACTCAGAGGTGATCTCTGCCTAACATACAAAGCTATGTCAAACAGAGAGCTGTTGGACAGACTCCCGTAAAACACTCACAATTCCTCTGATCTTCAGCCCCAAAACCACGAGTGAAAAACAAAAGAAAGGGGTGTATCCATTTACCTTATGGATACCCACACCTTCAGGTTAGTGGCACAGCATGAGGCCTTGGAGACCATGCAAGTGCAACTAACATTGGGCAAAGCTGCTTATCAGATTGTAGCCTGCTACAGATCACCTACCTTGTCTCAGGAACCTCACTCAGTATTCCTGAGAACAGTAGAAAATGTAAAGGTCCTATCAAACACCATTATATGAGGAGATTACAACTACCCAAACATTGAGTGGGAGAATTACTCGTGTACAACGTCCTTGGCGTAATGTTTCCTAGAGTTTAAAAACTCAAACGCCCTGGAACAGCTGGTCACCATGCGCACTAGAGGTGACAACATACTGGACCTGATCATCACCAACAATGGGGTACCAGTGTTCCACGACAGAGATAAACCCCTCGCTGGTAATATCAGATCATAGAGTAATCACACTGGACATCCACATCCCCCCCCCCCCCCCCCAGTCAAGGAAACCACTGTGAAGACATTTTCAAAAGCAAACTGCACACTTCCCAAGACCAAAGTGGAAAGTTCCAAAGCCCCCTTGCTATAGGATAATGCTATACAATCTGCCAAATCATTTACAAGTGCATTCTATGAGCATCTACAGGGATGCGTGGATCGAGACATCCCAAATAAAACCAAGATGCACTCCTCCAAAAATAAGAAACCAATCTGGTGGTCGTCGCCCATAAATAAGCTATACAACAGAAGGAGGAAACAAACACACGATAGAGCAGACTTCACAAAAGGAAAGGCATCATTGATCATTATTAGGAAGACACAATGATCGCTCATAAAATAATACAAGGCCAGTTTCTAAAGACAAATCGTCAAGGAATGTAAGAATAACAACCACAAAGCCTTCGTTAGCTATACCAAACATTTAGGTGGCAACTTCCAAATATGCTGTCAGCTACTGAAAAATGCCAACAAATACACTGAACCAACTTACATTGCCCATATCCTGGGGGACAAGTTCAGTGCAAACTCCCCGCATCACCCCCAAAAGGGTCTGTGTCCATCCCAGAAGAATGCAGAGCCCCAGACTTCATGGACATGCAGGTAAAGACAGCCCTCTCCAAAACTAAGAACACAGCATCAATGGGACTGGATGGTGTCCCAGGCTGCGTCTTACACCAGCCCCAAAAGGAACTACACCCTCACCTACATTCACTGTCCAGACTCAACCTTACCACAGGCTATGTACCCAAAGAATGGCATACACCAACAGTCATCCAGCTCCACAAAAGGGGTGCCACAACAGAACCTGGAAACCATTGCCCTATAGGTCTACTCAGCCTGGTCTGCAAAGCTATGGAGCATATTATCATGGAACCCATAAACAGAGACATTGGGGACCTCCAGACACTGGACTCTACCCAACTTGGCCTTGTTAAAGGCAAATCCTGCCCCCTAAACCTAGTTGACTTATTTGAAACAGTAACCAAGGACATAGATGGAGGTGAAAGTAGTCCACATAGCCCACCTGGACCTCACTAAGGACTTTTGACACCATTCCCCACTCTGTCATCATGGACAAGCTTACTAGTTTGAACATTAACAGCTGTGTCACAGGATGGGTGTCCAACTGGCTCACAGATCAAACACACATGTTCAGAGTTGTGGGTGCCATGTCCGACTCTAAACCAGTCACAAATGGCATCCCACAGGTCTTGGTCCTGGGACCCCACCTGTTCAGTAGATACTGCTCAGAGATACAGGTAAGCATGGGAGGAGTATGGCTGAATAAGTTTGCAAATGACTGCTAACTGTGGTCCATAATCGACTCTACGACTGACACAGACAGATACCTGGTGTCAAAACAATGCCCTCAAGCAGAATGCCAAAGAATGCATAGTCATCCCCATTTGGATAAAACAAAGTGCACACAAATTACCACATAGGTGGTAATCCAGTATGTATGGAGAAAGTAATTATGGCCCTGGGGACCCAGGTAGATAGTAAACTCTCCTTTGATGATCACATGGCCAAAGTGTTTAGAAATTCCTTCTATGTAGCCCACCTAATGTAACCCGCTTTGTCTAGTCTGATGATGTCACCATCCTACAAATATACATGTGGAAAGGAGAACTCACAGTAATGTGTATAGCGCGTTGTGTAAATGTGTACTCCACTAGTATCATAAAGTAGTTGGGTAGTGGTTAGAATCCTGCACTTCACAACTGTGTGTGTTTGTGTGTGATCTCCTTGGAGAGGCGCAACCTTTTTGGAGACTACTAAAACACCTTAAAAGCGGTATACTCATCTTTGTCAAGTCTGATGATGTCACCATGCTACAAATATACGTGTGGAAAAGAGAATTCCCAGTAATGTGTATAGCCTGTCATGTTAATGCGTACTCCTCTAGCATCATAATGTAGTTAGGTAGGGGTTTGAATCCTGCACTTGGCAACTGTGTGTGTGATCTCCTTGGAGAGGAGCAAGCTTTTTGGAGACTACTAAAACACCTTAAAATTGATATACTCATCTTTGTCAAGTCTGATGATGTCACCATGCTACAAATATACCTGTGGAAAAGTGAACTCCCAGTAATGTGTATAGTGCGTCATGTTAATGCATACTCCTCTAGTATCATAAAGCAGTTAGGTAGGGACTTGAATCCTGCACTTGACAACTGTGTGTGTGTGTGTGTGTTTGTGTGTGATCTCCTTGGAGAGGAGCAACCTTTTTGGAGACTACTAAAACACCTTAAAAGCAGTATACTTATCTCTGTCAAGTCTGATGATGTCACCTTCCTACAAATATACCCGTGGAAAAGAGAACTCCCAGTAATGTGTATAGCGCATTGTGTTAATGCGTACTCCTCTAGTATCATAAAGTAGTTAGCTAGGGGTTTGAATCCTGCACTTGACAACTGTGTGTGTGTGTGTGTGTTTGTGTGTGATCTCCCTGGAGAGGCGCAACCTTTTTGGAGACTACTAATACACCTTAAAAGTGGTGTACTTATCTTTGTCAAGTCTAATGATGTCACCATCCTACAAATATACCTGTGGAAAGGAAATCTTCCAGTAATGTGTATAGCACGTTGTGTTAATGTGTACTGCTCTATTATCATAAATTAATTAGTTAGGGGTTTGAATCCTGCACTTGGTGAGTGTGCGTGTGACACTGTTGGTCAATGTGTTGTGGGTTTTGCTTTTACTACTGTATGACATATCACTGTGACAACAGTATGTGCATTGCACATGTCAGGTAGCTGTGTGGCAAATACATATACGTACATGTGACCTCAATTATTTCAAAGGTGGGAATCCTGCTTTCTCCAAGAACACATCTGTTATCTTTGCCAGAGTGTGCTGCTGCTTTCCAGACCTTAGGTCACATCTGTGTGCTTGTGACAAGCCCAGCCACTGCAGTGATCCCTGGCCTAGGTCATCCGTGTCACACACACTCATTACGGTTCCTATTGAATTGTGTGAGTGAGGGTTTATGGCCAAGGTATATGTCAGACCTGTTCAAATGCAGCAAAGTCTGTCAATGATGGCTACTCATTATAGGTGTAAAACAACCTTTGTGGATATGCATGCAGACCCCTTATTGCTTATGTGATCCACCAAGGGATTTCAAAATACCTTTGGAAATGTGATTACCAAAGGAGAGATAACGTAACACTTGGCTGTATGTACACATCGGTACCTGTTCAACATGTTGGGGGCTACTACCTATGTGGTACTGTGGGGATACTATGTTTTGTAAAAGTGTATGACTATGCTTTAGTTGGTTTATAGCTTTACAGCATGGGTTTGACAACAGGTATCTGTCTGTATGATACCCTTGTGGAGGATATGTGTGTAATCTGTAGAATGCATTATAGGCCACAGTATGCATTTCCAGACGTGGACGGACATATCCCTGCTGTGTTTGCTTGTACCTAAGAGAGCTATATGCCAAACAGGAGTGGTCCCAGGAATGGGTGCAGGTGAATACCACTGGTTACTGGCATAGTATAGTACCTGAAGGATTCAAATGTTATTGTGTGTCCTACATCTGTGTGTCAGTTGTCAAGACATCATCTAACAATTGTTTATGGTCAGGCTGTTGAGGTTATGCATACTACCAGAATGCAAACCAATGACAGATAGTAACAGTATCACCCACAGCACAGTGTCAAACCATGTCATACACACATGTGTACCCAAGTTCCAAGATGTGTGTAGTACAATGCATACTGGCCACCAATAGAAACTATGGAGTGTTAACACTGTGTAATACAGGGCATGTCACCCTGCCCATGTGTCCACTATGCGTGTACATGCAGACAGTGCAGCTCCACCATGTTCACAAATGTACACCTGCAAATCTGTGCTGCACACATCTCACACGTACTGTCCACTCTCTAACACATGCTGCCAATACTACACACATCAGCCAAGTGGCACGTGGGCGGACAATACACTATTGGAATTAACACTGGTGTAAACAATACTACATTGACAATCATAGCTTTAATGCATCATGCATGCTCAGCTACACCTTCAGGGATATCATTACACTTTACTGCTGACAACATGCTAACATTGCTATACTGCTATAAAGTCACCCTGTGCATCAGCACCATGTTAGTCTGTTCCTGCTTCAATGTTACAGATGTCAGGAGGTGGCACAGGTTTCATCATATGCACTGGGTGTGTTGTTGGTTTGCCAGAGGCCTACATTGAACCATACAATTGACATGCATATGTGTGTGTGTGTGTGTGTGTGTGTGTGTGTGTGTGTGTGTGTGTGTGTGTGTGTGAGGGCAAGAGTACTTCTATGTGCCAATGTTGATGTAATGTGTGTGGGTATGTGTTAGCCCTAGGTGTCTGGTTTATGTGTGTGTGTGTGTCTGCATGCACACAGTTCCACCATGTGGCTGCCATATATGGGGATTTGTGGGACAGCCACAGACTGTACCTGCCAGGCTTTACAGATCACAGTCTCTGGCCATGGATACGGTACCTGTGCCTGGCAGGGGTGCTACTGACAGTAGCACTACTAAGCCAGACTGGGTACTATCCTCAGAGGTAGACAGATGTACACTGGACCCAGGTCCCTGCTGGGACTGGCCAGAGCCACGTGCACGTGGTCTACTAGGACGGTCTATGGACAGCCCACCCCCAATAGTGCTGGGACTGGTACTGGCTCTACTGGAGCGGCTGTGACTTGAGGGACATTCACGGCGACTGCCAGCTGCTGATGTTGCTGGCATACGTCCACATCGACGTCTCAACTGTTCCGCACTGTCCTGACACATGGACATGACATTGCAGAGGACATCTAATGTCTCACCCCAATGTCTATCAATGACCTCAGTGTAATTACGGGTGGCATCTGCTAGGTCATGGATACTGTCATTTAAAGCATTTTAAGCGCCCTCTGTGCCCTTAGTCCCTGTCTGGTGTACCATTCCATACGTGCGTGTGCCTCCATGACAGCCTGGAACATGCGTGAGTTTGTAAGACCTGTGGCACGTCTGCCAGGGGCATGATGACCAGCAGTGCTCTGACGAGAACCCCTGGACATCTGCCTATGTGGTACCGTTCCAGACATCTGGGTGTGGCTGCTGTGCCGGGATGCATGTGCCATAGATACCACACTGTCCTGGCCAATGCCGACTGTACACTGTCCCTCAGCTAAGGGCATTGGTGATGGATGTATTGGCAGTATGAATGTGTGCATGGATGGGGTGGACACGTGTCCTGTCGATTGGTGGCCCAACGACAGACCCTGGCAAACATGCCTGTGCCTCAACACACCTATCCTCATTATCACTATTTGGCTCAGTGACATCAGGTTCCCTGCTGCAGTGAACCAGCTCAACCTCAGCACCTGTGAGAGGAAGACAGGTAACACACTTTAGAACCTGTACATGATGTTGGAACACATGCACACATTCACACATGAACACATACACACATGCACACATGAACACATGCACACAAATACTCTCCTCACTAAAGCAGACACACAAACACACACACACACACACACACACACACACACACACACACACACACACACACACACACACACACACACACACACACACCACCAGCAATCCAGAACATACTCAATAGCGGTTGATGGTAGGGTACAGTATCACAAGCCAAACAGTCATATCACACGTGTTAATATGTAGGAAGTGTGTTGCTTAGAAGCATGCAGTGCCAGTGTTGACAGTCCTTGCTAATAACAGTATACATGGCTTTGATGCATATGTGTTGTTGTTCAGTGATTGGCCTCACCTTGGAACGCAATGTGTACATGGACACAACATTGTTGTGCAAGTCTTAAAAGCTCTTCAATGTCCTGTGCACCATCACTCACAGGTATACATACCATGGCTGGATGTGTATCTGTGTGTCACATAGATATCCATTTCTGATTAGAGTGCCTGTGTCTTTAGCAGATAATTGTGGACACAGATTTAGCTCATGCATGCTATGTATACACACAGGATGAGTGGTGCATCTATACCTGATGGAATACCATTGCTCAACATAGCCATTGTACAGTAGTTATGCTGAGTGTAGAACATATTGTGGACATGCCAGTGCCAGCCATGACGTGGCATGCTACATCACAACTGCAACATTAAACATCACACATACCCAGTGTGTGTCATGTGACCTATACACCCAATAGCATTACAAGACATATATGTGTCACTTTGTGCAAATGGTGATTGCTATGCATATTGTGTATAAGTGCATATGTTTGCACACACACACAACATTGAGGTGTATAGCAATGAATGCTATGTGTAGTACTGTGGTTACTGTAACTGGATGGGGTGTAGTACCATGAGCCATCATCATGCAGCATCATGTGGTCACTCAAGGCTACTAATGTGTGCAGACCAGCACCTAGCATGCTCTACCTAAACTGCAGTACCATGGCTACATTCACCATTTCATAGCCAGTTGTTACATGGCTTTGTAAGGTGCCCAATAGGGAGTATTGCCTAACATGAATGTGTTATGTGTTGAAGAGTGTCGCACAGCCCCATGATGGGCCTCTACCCCTCAGGTATATTATGTGTGCTGTGTGGATGACATTTGGGATACTGGAGTGTGACCTTACAGCGGGTGTCTGAATACGCCATGTGTAGCATATTAACGTGTACTGCGTATGACAAAGTTGTGTATGTTGTGTGCATGTGTATCGACTCTGCCTATCCAATGTCCACTACAGTGTTGCCACAATTGTGTGGGATGCTCTGTGTATTGCATGTGTTTGAGGCAGCTACTCACGTCTCATGTTACTGAGATGTGCATAGTCTCACAGCAAACATGCACAGCATGCATTATGCATAGGTGTGTTACATGTACATGGCCTACACCTCACCTATGACATGCACATTTAATTTGCAGTATTAAATGTAGAACACACTCACCAGCATGGGTCTGCTGCCTTGCTGTCACACCAGAGGGACCTACAATGATATGAGACAGTTTGTCAGTGGCAACAACTGTGGCATTGCTACTGTGGGTTTGCAATCTTACAGTAGTACAATGGTTGGCAGTCACAGGCCTACAGATTATGGTCCAAATTATCAGTATTGCACAACACCAGGCTCCACATCTTCTAACTACACAGTACACATCTCACATATGCATGATCTACCAATAGAGGTAACAGTAGCCTACAGATATGCCATGCTACCGGCATGCTCCGTGTCAACTTGCTGAGCGGCTCTGGCCTCCATGATGATACATGTTTGCTGTTGTTGTTGGCCAGGAGCCACCAGGCTCAGGAGCAACTCCTCCACTCTGGTGAGCGGGGATGGATGGCTACCCCACCACCTGTGGCAAGCTCTTGTCTACGGACATCAGACGCACGCTGCTGGACATGTCTAAGTAAATCACTGCAGTGATGCCGTACCTGCTCATAGGTCTGGTTATGCATGCCTGTGTCATTTACCCTATGGACAACATCTTGCCACAGTGCAGTCCGCACATGCTGGTCCTGGCTGGTTCTTGAGAACAGCATGGTGTAGTGCTGAACCAGGCTGGTTGTTATTTGTTCATCCTCTGCTAGGCTATAGGTAGGGTTGCGATGGTGAGCCATGACCCTGGAAGACAATGAAACAATATGTGTGAGCAAGTCATGTGGCAAACTTAACATTCTTAAGTACAGATATCACTGAACTGCCATATATAGCAACCTATTGGCTGTCAGAGGATACACACTTTCAATACCACATATCAGTGCTCAACCCACAACTGCCTGACAGTGCTTGGCACGCTCTATATATCAAACCATGTTCTGCACAGCAACAAAGAGAAATCAGTATGTAAGACTATACAACAGTACATGGCACACTGTATGCGACACAATGCACCACCTAGCCACAGGAGGTATATATCAAGCTAATGTATGAAGAAATATGTCATCCATTGCAATGATTGTAAAGTCCAGTTACAGTATTACCAGTATACCACACTAGTTACTAGTTGTTGATGGCAAACCCCTGCCTAACATATGTGCGCATTCATTAATATAGGTGGCATACTGCTGTACTAGACTATACATGTTGTTATATACGCACTTATATCCTGTAACACACCCATATGACCGAGGGCATGTTACAGGTATACCCACACACACATCAGACATGCATACAAGGCATAAAGGTATGACAACCCAGATGAGCTTTACCTGTGTACCATACAGTACTGTATGTCAGTATAAAACCTTATGCTTGAGGTATGTAATATGTGAGGACTACAGGGAACACACAAAACAGTGGTTCCAAGCAATGTGGACATACACCATACTGTGCTGTTAAGGCCTACAGCTTCAGGTAGTACTACAGTTCATACGGGATTTGGATTCACCAGCAGTACCAATCAATAAGCATACATGTACTGCTTTAGCCTACAATGGCACACCCCAGTCGCCACCAAGGGACTACATCAGACCGTATGCCATACTGCTTTTTCTGCCTAGCAATAGCATACACATGTTTTGCTGGGATCAGAGCTAGGACACAAAATACCATGACAGAAACAGTTTCCCACTAAGCTATCACACATATACAGAACTTTGACACATTCACCAACACATTCACTATCACACTCAGTCAACCTCACATAACAATTATTGCAACAAGTACATGTGGGTGTGTATCGGTTCATAGGTAGGTAATAGGCTATTGGCCCTAGGGCCTATAGAAGCCTAGCCATACCCTGGCCTTTGACACACATGTAATTTAATTTCACATGCCCCTGTCAAGCAGAGCCACAGAGGTGATTCCTGGGGTGTATTTCCTATTTCCCATCCAATCATCAGGATTATTCATGACGACTGCTAATGAGGAGCTTTGTTTGCTATTGATAGGTGGTTTGTTCCAGAGTATGGGATGTCTCTGAGATAGGAATCTATCCCTCCAGCATGTTCTGTTTATTGAGGTGACAAGGTTTAGGTCCCTAGAGCGTGTAGCTCGTAGGGATTGTGATCTGTTTACGTAGAGCATGTCCAACAGCTCTGGGTTTGACATAGCTTTGTATGTTAGGCAGAGGTCACCTCTGGGTAGGCGGTATGCAACACAGTCTAGCTGTGGTTTTGTGGGACAGTCTGCATAGGGCATCTGTTTGAGGCCGGTATTACTCTTTGTGAGGTATGTCTGTGGCCTTTCCAGTTGCTGTAGATGTCTTGTGAGGTACATACCAAATGGGGCATTGTACTCTATAATGGGTTTTATGAGTGATGAGTAGAGGGGAACACTGACCTATATTTCCCTGGATGAAACACCTTATGTGATGAGGTGTGCCACGTAGACAGATTACATGACTAGTGTGGCACTGTGATTATCACAGGGGAGACTGCTGTCCACCTGTGTCCCATGGTCTCTTATCACACTTTCGGTGTTAAGTAGACTACCACCTATGTGGTAGTTCATGGGTACAGAGTTTTTGCCAGAAGGGATGCCAATGCAGTTTCAACATTGAGCTTGAGTCCATTGCTTTGTCACCAAGCATCTGTCGCAGTAAATATGACCCTGTCTCTCTCTCTCTCTCTATATATATATATATATATATATATATATATATATATATATATATATATATATACACATACATATAAACATCCATTGGTGTACATATAGATATACATATAGGCACATATACAGTCCACCTTTCATGGCGGGAATATCAATTATGCGAAGGTTGTGAGGTATACAGTTATGTAATAATATTGCACAGTCTTGTGCGGAATACATTGAAGGTATTCTCAGCCCATGAAGCTTTAGCAGGCCTCACTAGCTGCAACACTGCAAACCTGACAAATCATACCCACAGCGTTTAACCACCACATGTCATATACCAGCACTGTATGCTGTCTTGTTTGCCACACACTGCAACCTACATAGAAATATGCACATAACAACCTTCACCAACATATATATGCCCACCCTTCACAAAAAGTTGCAGTATGTCCCTTGCTCTATGCACATGTACAGATGCTAATATATCTAACACAGAAAGATCTCTCCGTATGTGTGTGCCATACACACACAAGGTCCACACTGTTGTAAGTCAGTGGACCTCATGGCTGACTTGTTGGGCCTTGCTGCAACATGAACAGGTGTCACATGTGAGCACATAGTAATATTAGAGGGTGTATATATAGCTGCAAATGCTAGATTAGCATACTAGCCTAGTACAGCAGTTGCCAATGCTAAGCTTCACGTTAATATGACTATCATGCATTTGTTACTCTGTCACATCCATGTTTATATAGCTGTATGCGCTACTCCCCCAAACAGCCATTGTACACACTACTGTACAGAACACAGATAACATGGATCAGATGTCTGACATTTAATGCTGAGCTACATATGTCACAGTTATATCCCACTGCACACAGCTACACACTGATTTGTCCATGGCAGTAGTTATGCAGGGCATCTGTGCATAGATGTGTACTGCTGCCACATATGGATGATTCAAAGTATGTAGAATACTCTTCAAAAACATCTACTACATGCCAGTAAATACATATCTGTCACATACCTTTCCTTTGTATGTGTTTGTATTTTTCAGTTCCGTGTGTCTTTTTTTTTCTGTTGCTGTTGATGTTGATGTTGATGTAGATGTAGGTGTCTGTTTGTGTGTCTCTCTCTCTCTCTCTCTCTCCCTAACAGCAATGGAATGATTGCATGTGTGGACAGCAAGTACAGCCTGCTTTTTTTAAGTATCTGCGCATGTGCATGTGATGGCCTCTGCACCAGTTGGTGGCCACCATTTGGTAATTGCATGCAGCCTGCTGTGCGGTGATTGCAGTACTCACTGTCATAACAACCCAGTGCTATAAATTGCTAAGTCAGGTAGGCGTAGCTCTTTCAGCTTTCCAAAGTGGGGCCCATGCTTGTTTGCTGTGGACACCGTTGTGTAAGTCAGAAGGTTGGTATACTTCTTATATCTGAAGCTAGGGGTGTAGCCAGTGATTTGAATGTTGTACTCAGACCTGAATGTTGCCATTTCCAGTACATAGTTGTCAGTGTAGAATTGTACTCACACCTACAAATGCTAACACAAGATACATGGGAGTATGTAGTTTATTTTCTTCTTATACAGTTAGCTGCCATACATAAGTAGTTATTGAGATGTATTCATTTGGCACATGAACTGTTTGTGAACTGCTATACTGTGAATATTAATGTACTCACTTCTGCACAGTTTCTGCTTTTTTATTGTTGACATTAGCACAGGATGCTCAAGAAGACTGGACGATTCCAGTACTGAGTATGCCTACCTACATCCTTAGTGGACCCTGAACACACAGGTATTTTGTACATTTGGGTGGGGATTGTCCTGCTATGATACTGTGTGGGGGTTGTAAAGTGCTGCTGTAACATTATTTACTGCTAGAATAGCTGGTTCTGTTATTACAGTCATGTAATGCAATTCCACAACAACTGCTGGTAAAGTTCCACAGAACAGGCTTTGTGTTATGGCATTCCTATCTTTCTTTTACATTCACTCATTCTGATGCATGATATATATATTTAAGCAACAACCTGCTGTATATCTGCTGTGGCTTAATGGTACTTCATGCAGTTCAGTGTTTCCAAGGTCCCAGGTTCGAGACTGACAGTGGTGTTTTATTTTGTTTCTGAGAAGAACAAAGGCCCTCACATGCAGGGTGAGTAAGGCATTTTTAAGCAGTTGTAAGCGGGTTTGCGCAAAGCTTAGCAATACTTAGCCAAGCGCACACAAGTGCACACTCACGCAAACCCACTAACTACTGCTTAAAATTGCTTACTCCTGCTAACCCCTGCGCTCATTTCTTTGAAAGAAAAGAAAATGGGGAGATAGGAAAGTGGTGAAAAAGGGGCACAAAGAGGGAAAGACAGTAGGGAAACCAGCTCGGGATGTGCAGGACGGGTGTAGGGAAGGTCCATAGCTGCCCATTTCTTTACCAGCAACAGCTGTGCATATACTAGAAATTTGGAGGGAAATATGAAACCTTCCACCCCTGACAGAGGGGTGAGTACAACAAAGTATGTTGTACTGCCACTTAAATATCAGTTTATGTGTCCAGTGGACATGTGCAAAATGGGCAGCTATGTATGGGGTGTAATTTTTTTTTGGGAGCAGATTGCCCTTTTTTTCAGGTGAGAGTGGAATGTGGGTTAGGGGAAGTGGGGAGGTAGGTTGGGGAGGTAAACAAACAAGACAAACAAGATGCATACAGGGGCGGAATATGACACATGGTGGGTGAACACCATTGACTGGGAAGATGTTTGGAAATCACAAGCCCACAAGCCATAGTTGAGAACACATCTGACACAGATATCCTTCAGAAGGGTCTTATAGAAACGGATAACTGGTGCCAGAGCCATGGCCTAAAGTTAAACGCCAAAAAATGCATAGTCATACCCTTTGGGAAAAACAAGGTTACCACTAGCTACCATATAGGCGGCAACCCACTAAGCACAGAAGAGGTTAGCAGGGATCTGGGGACCCAGGTTGACAGTAACCTTTCGTTTGACACTCACGTTGCCAAAGTAGTTAGGAAGACCTTCTACGTTGCCCACCTGATCATGAAGGGATTCACATCTAGATCAAGGGAGGTCATCATCCCCCTGTACTCATCACTCATCAGACCAATGATTGAGTACAATGCCCCATTCGGAATGTATCTGACACGACACCTGCAGCAACTGGAAAGGCCCCAAAAGTTCCTCACCAAAAGGATAAAGGGTCTCAAAAATATGTCTTATGCTGCCCGACTGAAGGAACTCCAGCTCTATTCAGTCGCTTACCATCTGCTCAGAGGTGACCTGTGCCTGACATACAAGGCCATGTCCAACCCAGAATTGATGAACATGCTTCACCTCAAAAAATCTAGATCCCTCAGAACTACAAGGGCGGGAGACTTAAACCTTGACACGGTTATTAATAGGACGTGCTGGAGGGACAGATTCATCACCCAGAGACTCCCTATGCTGTGGAACAAAATCCCGGTGCATGTGAGGCAGAGCACCTCGCTGGCTTTGTTCAAGAGAAATCTTGACCAATGAATGGGAGATCGCAGATATACCCCAGGGATTATCTTAGTGTCACTGCTTGACAGAGGCACAGCAAAATAATGGGCATAGTATCCTCCAAACTAAAGGGGTGGTGAAAGCCACAAAACTCTGGGCTAGGCTTATAAATGCCCTTGGGCAGATAGCCTAGTATGAACCTATGAACCTATGAGCCCACAGATGGCAACAGTGGAACTGAGATCCCCACCCATGGGTGGTCACCACTGCACCTTCACAGCCCAGAGGGTGGCTGTGCTGAGGGCTGGCTCACCCATGAGTTGTGCCACACATGCCTCAAGCTGACGTAGAGGAGCAGCGACTGAACGCTCGATCTCCCTACACACCACAGTCCGGACCGTTCGGAGGATGATATGTGGCCGTCCTCCGGCCATGCTTGCAAGGGGGGGAACGAGCCCCATCCCCTGCAGCGCTTCCACCCAAAGGTGGCACAGTGTCAGCGGAGGAGGAGGTCCCGGGCTGGGCACCGGACCTGCTGGTGCCAGGTGCCATCGCCAGCTGAGGTGGGACAGGTGGGTCCGCTGGGACCGGCCTTCCCATACGTTCTATGTTTAGGAGGATTTAATGACAGTATGGGTTGTTAATAGCCAACAGCATTCCAAATTAGTTGTAACAGCATGCAGTAGTATTCCCATTAAACCAACACACCAGAGTTCCAACAGTTGAACAGCAAGCATAACACATACATATATAGAACAACAGTGGACATTCCAACAGCATGCAGGATTGATTGGTGGCAAAAGGCCACCAAGATTGTGGTATTTGAACAGGGCATATGCATCAAAGTAAATGCAGATATTTATAAACCAATAGGACATATGTCCCAACAAATGTTTTGAGATTAGACATACCCATTGACGTGGAATTGCATTGTTTATGCACATACAGTAGGGTGTAAAAAGATACCTCCATTAACAACTTATATGTACTTATAGTTTACACTACATTCTTACTGACTGCAGGTATATATCCCCCCTACATGTATTATTACACTAGGCAATGTCCTTTAAATTGTGAAATGGGTTTTGCTAGTTCTTTATATACCTGACCTGTATCTGACAAACAGACTGTCCAGGATGCAGATGTTACTGCTACATATTTATATATTTTATTTATATTTATATATCTACATATCTGGATGTGTTCAGATGACATTATCAATTATATTTTAACAGCCCCCTACATTTCTAGCAGCACACTGACATTTCTGGGGAACACAATAACAAGCTACTCATGTGCCAGATTAACCTATACATGCCAGCCATTAACCAACAGTTGAGGACAGTAAATATGCTTAACAGCTACCGGCACTCCCTTCATCCACTTTATATGGGCCTACTCAAGTGTGGGTTGACAGCGCTTAATACAACTGTACTATTTCTATAATGCAAGAGTACAACAACATATCGAGGAAAGTGACACGGACACACTCCAGGAAGTATACCTTTATTAATTACATTACACACTTTTCTAGAAGCTCTCTCATGTATTTGATATTACAGTGCATGCAGAAGACTTATTCAAGACGTATTATACCTTTATTAATGGGTTACAACACTCTTTTTCATGCTCTCTCACTTATTTTATATAATAATACTTGCAGAATAATTACTAACCTGCTGGTGGCACAGCCTTAGCAGCCTATCTGCATAGGCTTGCTGATTTGCAGCACAGACACCTGCAGCTGTGAAGTAAATGAAGTGATATTGAGACATATACCTATCCATAATATAGACTACAATAGCAATTCTTACATACTTCATTCCATGGCTACCTACTCAGTAGTGGGGCATTTTCCATCCCACGGGCCTCCTGTATCCACTGGTTCAGTCGGTCCTCCTTGTGTCTCTTCATGTCTGAGTAGTGGTGTCTGACCTGCTCACCAGTCCAAGGGATGCCTGTGGCACTGGTGAGATCATGTGCTAGATGGTTCCAGGCTTCTGCTTTGTATTCAGTGCCCTGGAACTGGCCCTGCAGGAGTCTGTCATCATGTTTATGGACGAGGAGCCAAACCATCACTTTTGACTCCTCAGTGCCCCACCATTGCGCTCAAAAGCGAGAGCCCTCTCCAACACCAGCCATGCTGCCTGCAGATGGGAGCTACAACCAGTTATGGCAAGTATTCCCACCTATGGGGCTTAAATATGCCTCATTTCCCGCACTTATGTGTGATTGGCCGATTTTGAAAAATCTCAGCTGAAAGCACACCTGCTTAGCACTGAGTAAACTTTCATTAGTATGTATGTGTGCATTGAAAGTGCATGCATATCACAAGCTGTCATGGCTTAGTGGTTCAGTACTGTGATTATGGTGCACAGTATCCCGGGTTCGAGGCCTGTCATTGCTTTTTATTTTACTACTGACCAGACTGGCTAGGTGGTGTAGCTGTGTTTTGCCGATTTTGCTCAACTTTGCCCAACGTTGCTCTACGGTGCTCTACGTTGCCCGATGTTGTGCTAGTTAGCGTGGTGTGCAGCTACGTGCAAACATTTTTTTTTGCGGTAGTTGGCGCGATAGGCAGCTCCGCGCAAAGCCATTGCGCTAGTTAAAGCAGTGCTAAGCTATGAGCAATTATACTTACATGTGCTTAATACTGGTAAACTTTGCTTAACAGTGCTTCATATTGCTTAAGATACTTTACTTATGCATTCATCAGTATGCATAACCATTTCACCTTCTTATATATATATAAAATATCGTTCACTACTACATAGGCCATTTCAATGCTTTTTACTAAAATTTAAAAGATAAATGTCAGGAATTATTTTTCTATACAGATTTCCTACAGAAAATAGAAAGGGACTCAAACCGGGAATGCCTTCTCTTTGTGCGAAGGCTCTACCACTACGTTATTGGGCTTAATTTGCATATAGTTTCTTATTATCCTCTTCGATCTCTAAACTGCTAACTGTAGCTAAGCAATGGGCAAGCCCATGCAAACACCTGCAAATACGGGCAGCTATTTTGGGAATAATAAAAAAATAAAATAAAAGCTTTACATTTTATAATTGTACAAGGGGGTTTAGAATGTGGGGGAGTGTAGTGTTGGGTATGTACACATTTGAGTGGACTCGCTCATGTCAGTTGACATTTGCCGATTGAGGGACTTGCAGGGGAGTGGCTTTTTGGACTGCTCAGCTGTCCGACATGTCCCCTGCACTTGTGCATGCTCCGTGTTAGCCTTAGAGTTGAGCCAGTGCACCCTCATGAATGTGCATGGTGTGCTGACATCTTCCTCTTAGGTGCAGTTTCCTTGTAAGACTTATTTAGTCTTACACGGAGGATTAGTGAGTCCCGGCCAATGTCTTTAATTTGTTTTTGTTTCTTTTATTTTTATCTTATCTCTTATAGGTACATGGTCAAATATCATTGATGGATGGATCTGAGTACTTTCAACCAAATTCGCATGTTCATATGATATGTAGTTTCTGTCCAGCCTTGTCTAGTTATTGGGTCTTGGAGAATAGTATGTAAATTCCCTACACACTGCTGCTTATAAAATAACATCTTCCATGCCAAATACTTTTATATACAGTTTTAAAGTCTACCTTTTCTAATAATTTCACTTCAGGGGACACCTGACTCATCTTCCTTGCTACAACCTAAATTTCATTTACTAACTAGAAATAAAACATCCTGCTGGAAACTGATTATTTCTCTCATAATCTGTTTTAAGATCCATAGCTAAAGTTTTTTGGGGAAATGTAGATGAACATCAGGCTAATTCTATTTCCTTCCCATTATTCCCTCACTGCCACAAATGTTCCATTATTATATTTTTCCCCTTTTCTACCACAAAGTACCTATTCCAGTCAGTATAGTAACACCCCTTTTAATTTGTCCCTGATATTCTACTGAATATCTGCACTAAAATCCTCTTTTTGTCAAGCTCATATATTAATTTATAGCCAGATAAATCTCCTGCAACAATCTGCACCCTACATTTCATAATATAGTTCAGTACTCATCCTTTTTTCCATGTCCACAAGTCTATTCACATACCATGTTAATATTGACAAAGCAGCTCTTCTGTTGTTTTAAAGGTATAGTCGCTTATAATGCATTTAACTTCTGATAGATGTGTGTGTGTGTGTGTGTGTGTGTGTGTGTGTGTGTGTGTGTGTGTGTGTGTGTATAACAATCAAAATAACAAATGCCCCAAAACTTCAGTGGCAGCCTGCACTGGGACCAACCCTAACATCAAAGGTATTTGTACTGCAATGCAATCTGCCATGGCTAGCTCACAAAATTTTCTCCTCTCAAGTATAGAAAATAATTTATATTCAGCCTTAGCTCTTAAAAAAATCACTGACTGGCCTTCTGAAAGAAAGATAGCCATGTGACTTTATATCCAGCACATTCCAAAGACAAAGCTGTTGGGAGGTAGATATTAATTTTCAAGACTAGATTTCCCCTGCATTCATTTTTCCTTTATTCAATGCAGTTCACTCATCATTTGCTATTAATATTCAGTATCTCTTTAACAGATCCCCTGAAGAGGTAAAATCAGAAAGAGTGGCTATGCATACAAGAAGAACTGAAAACCACAAAAAATTCACTTGTAGATGGTTAGGGCAGAGAGTGCAAAATACCCAAGTCAGTGAGTCAAAAGATGTTAAAACGAACTTTAATAAGCAAAATAAAATGTAAAATAGTTTAGCACCAAAAAGTTGTTCAGTACTTTTGTCAACACAGACTTCATCAGAACTAAAAGCCATAAATCAAATTCAGTTCTTATATAAAGATTAATCAGGCCATCACATTGCTCATAAATGTATTCTAATTAAATTAATTGGGTCATTAAAATCATTACACCCTTTGGTGTGCAAAATTTGTCTTGTATCTAAATTTACTAGCACTTTTTTAATGTAAAAAAGTCCTGTTAAAAACATCAATATGATCACATAAGATAAAAAATTATAAACCAGAATATGAGTAAATAAAAATCATTACCATAAAACAATTCATGATGCCAGTTATTTGAAGAATCACAGTTTGGCAGATCTAAGTTTCATAACAGGTAAAATACTAACACTATCATTTATCCCCGGGTGTTTAGTAGCATTATAAACTAGTCACAATATGCAAGGGTAAATTCCCAAAACCACCTCTGGGACTAGTATTGACCTTTTCCAAAATTCCAAACTCAAATTTCCTAAAATCAGAGCACTTCTGGGAATGTCTGTATATTGCATTCTCATAATTTTGTTTCAGAATGCCATAATAATGTTTGTATATTCTCTTTCTTAAAGACCTTTCAGTCTTCCATACATAAAATGCTGGACATGTATTACATTTAGAAATATAAACTAATCCATGGGTAGTACAATTTCCTGGCTGCAAAGCAACTGGTTTTAAACATGTTCTCCAAAACCATATTTGTGCCAGTGTAAACATAACCACATTGGCAGCAACTGTCACATTCCATGCTCCCTTTAATCTTGTTGGTGCCATCAATTAATCTGCCCCATTCTGAATTTTTTTTTCATATTGGATAAGACTTAAAAACAAACTGAGATTGTTCACCTAATAACTAATGAAGGAGTTCATCACCCTTGAATCTTCTTCTTCTTTCGGCTTTTTCCCAGTTAGAGGTCGCCACAGCAGATCACCTGTCCACTCATGATTGGCAGTGGAGTTTTACGGTGTCGAGTTGCCAGCCCAACCTTCCACGCAAGGCACACACATGCACACACTCACGCCTAGGGCCAATTTAGACTATCCAATCCACCTACAGCATGTCTTTGGGATCTGGGAGGAAACCGGAGCACCTGGAGGAAACCCACGCAACCACAGGGAGGACATGCAGACTCCGCACAGAAGGCACAAAGTTAAGGGTATTTCCTTTAAGGATGATAAAAATTCTTCCAAGAATAGGTTCATACGTTGGTACTAGGCTATCGACCCTAGGGCCTATACAAGCCTAGCCATAACAACTCCCTGGCTATTACTTCCCTGGTCCCCTGTCTAACAGGGTGATTGAAGTGATCCCTGGGATGAATTTCCTATCGCCCATCCAATCGTCAAGGTTCTTTTTGAAGAGGGCCAAAGAGGCACTCAGTTTGACATGTATGGGCAGTCTATTTCAGAGTATGGGGAGTGTCTGGGTCAGGAACCTATCCCTCCAGAATGTTTTGTTCAATGTCCTTCAAGGATGCATCTGCAGTCATAACATATGGGTTGTCCTGCCTCAGGCAGTCCTTCGGTCGGCTGGATTCCAAAGTCTGGGTCCGGCCTCGGCTGATGTCGCACTTTCCCCGACATCATAGCTTCTGGGGTATAAAGGCATCAGCCAACGCCATTTTCCTCAGTCTTTCTTGCTGTGCGGTGCCCGAAGCAGAAGCTGTTCGCAAGTGCCGGTCGGTCAGATCCAGAGATTTCAGCTACCAAAGACTTCGTAAAAAGCTAAGTACCCCATTGGGGACTCTTTCTTGCCTCAGCCGATGTCAGACAAAGTAAATAATTGTTTAACTTGTGGGAAACAAATACCTCATAAGGATTTCCATTCTTACTGCCTTCCTTGCTTAGGCCCAGACCACGACGTATCAGCTTGTTTAGCCTGTACCTCCTTCAACCGACGGACTCTTAGATGTCGGTCGGAGTTTGCAGAAGAATTTTTCGGACCCGCTTTTGCATATAAAATGCCGTCGGAGACTCCAACTACGCATTTGGCCAAAAAACGCAGGGAAAAGGACCGACACTCGCGGCATGCGGTTTCGGCTGAAACCACGGCTAGGCCTACCGCGAGTGTCTCGGTTTTGGCTGAAACCGAGCCCTCGGTTCTTTCTACGACAGAAACCAAACCTCCGACAACCGAGGCCAGAGAGGCCCCGGCTGAGTCGGCTTCAGAAATTCCTACCGAAGCTAGCGCTCAAGATTTGTCCGACACCATTCCATTGGACATTTCTACCCCTGCACGTGGGGCAGCTAGGCCCCCAGCTTCTATGTCTATTAAGGCCTTCACCAGGGCTAAAGCTGCCAAACTTACAAAAGCTTTACCTGCCAAATCTACTTCTCAGAGGCCTTCCTCAAGTTCTCAGATTCTCAGTCTTGCTGAGGACCTTATATCCTTGATTAGGGGTTCCCAAAGGCGTTGCAGCTGCCACTGCAAAAAAAAACCCTACCCTCTGAAAGAGAGTCTAGAGCATTAGAGAGATGGGGTAAAAAGGTTTATACATCTGCTACTCTTTCTGCCAGGGCATTAAACTGTCAATTCCATATGATACAGTACCAAGAATATTTGTTAGATCAGCTGAATAAGAAGCTTTCTTCTCCTGAACCTTTAGACCATAAATCCCTTCAGGATTTGGTACACAACTCTCAGCAGGTCAGTAATCATTTCTTAAAATGTGGCTATGATGCACTGGAGGCTTCATTTAGATCAGCTATGACTGGGGCAGTAATTCGTAGACATGCCTGGCTAAAAGAGCAATCCCTGCCAGACCATGTCAAGGCTAAGTTCCTAGATGCTCCAATGGAGAAACAAAGTTTATTTGGCTCCCCTGCACAGGAGATTCTAAAGAAAGTGGAAGAAAAAGCAAAATCTATGCAAACAGTAAAGGAATTTCTACAGGTCCAACCTCCGAGGTTCAGCAGAAACTGGCCTTCCAAGAATTGGTCCTTTCCAGACGCTTCCAGAGCACAGAGAGGCAGGAATAGACGCCCTCGAGGCAGAGGTCAATCAAAGGGTGCCTATAGGGGCCGTCAGTGGCAGCCTGCCAACCAGAGGAGTAGTGCCACAGCTGCAACTACAACCACTACCACAGGACAGACACAATGACTTGACTCTGATTCCGCCTACCAGGGAACAACTGGAAGCTCCCTTGGGCGGAAAGCTGGCTTTATTCTCAAAAAACTGGCATTGCATTACAAAGGACACATGGACATTGCAAACAATAGACAAAGGATACAGGTTTCACTTCCACACTTTACCAAAAAGGAGCGGAATGCCAAACCTACCACCAAACCAGAAGCCAGAGGCTTTAAGACAAATCAAAAATTTACTTCAGATGAAAGCGATAGAAAGGGTACCATCTATGGAACAAGGCCAAGGATTCTACTCCAGACTATTCCTTGTACCAAGAAAAGAAAACCAATGGAGGCCTATTCTCGACTTGTCCGCACTGAACACATATTTCATTGTGCCAAAATTCAAAATGCTGACCCTACAGCAACTTCTTCCTATGTTGGGCAAGGAGTCTTGGCTGGTGACTCTAGATCTCAAGGAGGCATACCTGCACGTCCCTATCTGACCAGATTGCAGAAGACACCTCAGATTTCTTGCAGGATCAGAGCATTATCAATTCTCAGCATTACCCTTTGGCTTATCTGCTGCGCCCAGAGTATTCACGAAATGCCTGGCATCAGTAATTGTACATTGCAGACTTCAGGGAATTCAAATCTACCCATACCTGGACGACTGCCTAATACAAGCGGACAACAAGACAAAATTGATAAAGGATTTGGCCTATGTCATACACCTGCTACAGGCCTTGGGATACACAGTCAACATCCAAAAGTCAAGACTAGTGCCATCCCAAAGGATAACCTTTTTGGGTGCGGATCTGGACACAATAACTCAGATGGCTTTTCTCACAGAAGAAAAACAAAAACAACTTCCAGATTACTTCATGACTTTGACAAGACAAACTCAGCTTACTGCAAGGAAAGTCCTGCAGGCCCTGGGTTTCATGGCATCCTGCATAATCTTGATCCCACATGCCAGGCTGCATATGAGGAAATTACAATGGTACCTAAGGAATGTATGGTCTCAGCACAGACACAGTCTAGAAACCATGATACCAATCATTCCATGCCTTCAAAAGGAATTCCTGTGGTGGGCTCAGGCCTGCCAGTCCAACAGAGGGTTGCCTTTCAACAAACCAAAACCAAGGCAGACCATCACCACGGGCGCCTCAGACCTAGGATGGGGAGCACACATGGAGGACAAATGTATCCAAGGCCGATGGCTTCAAGGACAGCTAAATTTGCACATAAACCAAAAGGAGATGCTGGCAGTGAAGCATGCAATCGAGGCATTCAAACCATTCCTCCAGCAAGGACATCTACTGATAAGGACAGACAACACCACGGTCATGTGGTACATAAACAAACAGGGAGGCATGCATTCCTACCCTCTATGCCAGATGGCAATGGATCTGTGGAACCTAGGCCTGAATCTCAATATCCAGCTGCAGGCCATATTTGTACCAGGAAAAGAGAATTCACTAGCAGACAGCTTAAGCAGGACTACCACGGATGCTCATGAATGGATGCTGCATCCAGACATCTTCAAACTCATAACAAAGAAATGGGGATTGCCAGAGATAGATCTGTTTGCCTCCCCTCTCAACCACCAACTGAAGAAATTCTGCTCAAGGACATACCCACCCACAAGCCTGGAGGGTGGACTCTCTCTCTTTCAGCTGGAATGCCCTAATAGTGTATGCATTCCCACCTCTCCCATTGATGCACAAGGTTCTACTGAAGATCAGGGAGGAACAGCCAAAGGTGATACTAATAGCTCCAGACTGGCCAAGACAACACTGGTATCCGCTACTGAGAAGCATGTCTCAGGCGAACTCGTGGCCTCTACCCCTATGGCCTCTTCTTCTAACGCAGAACAATTTCAAGACCCTGCATCCAAACTTGAAAACACTGCAACTAACTGCCTGGAAAATTGCTTAAAACCAAACCAAACTGTCTTATCTCAGAGGGTCAAGGACATTATCCTGGAGGCTCGCAGACCCTCCACAAGGAAGACATACTCAGCTAAATGGAAGAGATTCCTCATTTGGAGCACATCAAAGGGCACAGATGTCACAGTGGCAAACCTAGCACACATCCTAGAATACTTAGCAGAATTGTTCCACAATGGCCTGTCTTACTCTTCCATTAAGATTCATGCTTCAGCAATTTCAGCAGAATACAATATGGATCCTCCTATCTTCTCTCACCCTCTACTCAGGCAATTTTTGAGAGGGATCAAAAATGTTAAACCCCCAAGGAGACCCCCTCTACCTGCATGGGATCTCAATTTTGTGCTGGAAAAATTGACACTACCTCCTTTTGAACCAGCAGCATCAGCAGACTTACAGTTTTTATCTTGGAAAACTGCTTTCCTTCTGGCAATCACTTCAGTAAGAAGAGTATCCGAGTTACAGGCATTAATGGCAGTGCAGCCTTTCCTTATTTTCCACCAGGATAGAGTGTCTCTGAGAACCAGTCCTACTTTCATGCCAAAGGTGGTATCCAGGGTATCCTTGAACCAAGCTATTCATTTGCCTACGTTCTTCCCTAACCCACAGAACAAAGGAGAAAAACTCTTGCACACCTTGGATATCCAGAGACAACTACGCTACTATCTGGACAGAACTAAAACCAGCAGAAAAACTGACCAACTTTTTGTAGCCTATGCAACTGGGGTGCAAGGAAAAGCAATTTCCAAACAGACAATTTCAAAATGGATAGGAAATTGCATTCACTTTTGCTACTCTTTTCATGGAAAGACAGCTCCTGAAAATATCAGGCCTCATTCCACAAGGGCCACAGCCACCACTACAGCTTTCCTACGAGGGGTGGCTACCAAGGACATTTTAGAAGCTGCTACTTGGAGCTCCGTGCATACATTTGCCAAGCATTATAATCTACCTTTATACTCCAGATCCCGAGCAGGCTTTGCAACTGCAGTTTTACAGGGGATCTTAACTACACCATCCTTATCTTAGTACCTCCTCCCCAGTTTGGCTATGGTATTCTACCCATATGTTATGACTGCAGATGCATCCTTGAAGGACATAGTACAGTTTTGTACCTACCATAAATGTAGATGTCCGATAGGTATGCATCTGCAGTCAGGATTACCCACCCTCCTTCCCCTCTGTGGTATTCCTAGGGTGCTTACCCCTCTTTCAGCTAGCTGGGGGAATCTTTTATGGTGTATTTGTTTGTATATATGTATATATATATATATATATATATATATATATATATATATATATATATATATATATATATATATATATATTGCTACTGTTTGGAACATTCTACATTTATCCAAATTTAGCCTTCCTAGAGGGCACCTGACATCTGGGGCAAGAAACACTGAGGAAAATGGCGTCAGCTGATGCCTTTATACTCCAGAAGCTATGACGTCGGGGAAAGTGCGACATCAGCCGAGGCCAGACCCAGACTTTGGAATCCGGCCGACCGAAGGGCTGCCTGAGGCAGGACAACCCATATGTTATGACTGCAGATGCATACCTATCGGACATCTACATTTATGGTAGGTACAAAACTGTACTTTGTGATGACCAGGTTTAGATCTCTGGAGTGTGTGGCTCTGAGGGATTGGGATTTCTTTAAGTGTAGCATGTACAGCAACTCTGGGTTTGACATGGCCTTGTATGTTAAGCAGAGATCGCCTCTGAGCACTCTTGAATATTAATCAATATTTACGGATCATCTTTTTAACTTGGGCCTAACAGTCATTAGACTGAAGTACCAAATCCATACTACAATTCCTATTAGGGTTAATTTTACTTGAAACTATAGAACCAGTCAGTCCTTGTTCTAACAGGAGTTTGTATATTCTATCCCACTTCCTACAGACCTCTTAACTATCCTCATGTAGTATATTGAAAAAAATCTCTGTTTTATTTTATTTTCCTTCTATTCCACAAATGTTCTAACTTAAAGTTTACCAGGGGTAAAGAAGAGGTTCAACACTTCAGTTACTTCCAATGTTTTACGTAGTCAGATATCAAAATTCATACTATTATACAATAAAAGAAAAAAAAAAAAGAACATCACCCGTTAAACTATGAAACTTCATTCAAGTCTTTCAGTGACTGGGAAATCCCAGAACAGTTAGACCGAAGATTAGTTCATCTGGAAGCTTAAGTCCTACGCGGAGCGTCCATCCATAGGTGAGATTTCAGTCTGCTGTCTGGAAAAACACTTCTTTTATACAGGTAGGACAGTAGTGTAAACAGCTGTACATGACTTTAGTCATGCTCCCCTTAAGGTGATGTAGCATAGTGACTGGGTGTTGGCCAGACAACCAGACACCTTGCAGATTCCAAACTTAATACAACATTCTGTTCCCACAACACTCTTACATCTGTTACTGCATAGACATGTGAAATTGCATACATTAGCACACTGACATCCGCTACTGGATAAACAGACTCCATGCACAGCACATTCCAAATTTAATACAAGATTCTGTTCCCATAACATTCCTGACATCTGTTACTGCATAGACATGTAAGATTGCACACATAGCTGTTCTAACTACTTCATAACTGGACTGTTTTCATGACTGGATTCAATGAAGCTATCCTTCAAGCATATCTCTCATCAGACATGTCACATTTGTATCGAATTCTCTTTCTCCTGTTCAGAATTTAATTCTTTAGAAACCATCCTGGCTGGTCTAACAAACTGACCCTTAATCAAGCTCTTTTTATAAGTAACTGGATGAAAACTATTGTAATGTAAATAAGAATATAAGAAAGTGGGCTTACGATATATGGTGGACTCAAAATTGTTATTAGAAAAAGAAATCTTTGTGTCTAAGTAATGCATGTAGTCTCAACTGTATTGAAAAGTAAGTTCAAAAAATTTGTGGTGTTATTTAAGTATTGGAGATGTTCCTAGATGAAATCCTGTGAACCATCCCAGAAGACAAAACTGTTGTCTAACAATCTGAGATAAAACTTACAATGAGAAAAGGAAGGACAATTTAAAAACATGATCTCTCTCGCTAGCCAGTATAACCATGTTAGCAAAAGTAGGGACACAAGCAGCAGCCATGGCTACACCACTTATTTGCTTATAAATATCAGCTTCAAAGTATAAATAATTGTTAGAAAGAACAATATCTGTACAACTCATTAAAAATTGAATCTCATTGGAAGACAAGTAACTTCAATCCAATTAAGCATATTCAAGAAAATCCAACCGCACAGGCTGATGAAATACAGGTAAAAAGATCAATCACATCAGTGGTAAGGAAAGTTACAGGTGAAGTGATCAAGTCACTCTTCAGTCTACCCAGAAAATCCCAAGAATCTTTAATAATGTGTTCAATGGAACTCAAATATGAATTAAGCATTTTGCCCATGTATACTGCCAAGGGATGTATAATAGAACCTTGAGCTGCCACAAATGGTGTCAAGGGAGGCTGTAATATATTTTTATGGATATTTGGATTCCAAAAATAGTTGGGATGATTGGATGAATATTTCTCAAAGCTTGCAACAAGATGAAGGCAATAACACCATGCTATGCTGAATTAGTTTTTGGAGGAAGTTAAATACACATCAGTGTTTTACATAATACTAAACATTTGTGAAAAAATAATCCATATAATCCACTAAAACTGTCCAAAAACCTTTGCCAGGCTTCATGATCCTGACAATTGTTATTTGATAGTTCCTTTAACAAAATCCTTTCCTCTCTAGATAAATTATACTGAATGTTTTTGGATTTGTGGAAAACCAAAGTGTGTAGTTCTTGTTCACAAAGTTTTTCAAATGTAGCAATAGTAGAATGTAATACTGGATGAAAGTGCTACTACATTTTAATATGTCTACATGGTCCCGCAGCTGATTAGGTTTATTGTGAAAAAAGATATGCCAAACAATTTCGTAGTAAATAGTTTGAGTTCCAGAATAGAATCAGCTACATCAAAATACTTGCTAGGAATGAAAGAAAATCCTAAGGTGGTGGGACAATTGTAGTGGATTGTAGTGATTATATTTCACAAATATTTAATATTCTGAGGAACATGAATGTGTATTTAGCTCCCCCCAAAAATGAAGTCAACATAGCATGTAGAAACAAACAGCTTTTCTTAGAGGACAGTTTTAACAATGGTGTACTTTCCCTCATCTTGTATACTTTGAATGATATTCACCCAAACAACCCAGCCATTTTTGGAATCCCGAAGGTCTATACATTATTAAAGATTCTTGTGATTTTTGGGTAGATAGAAGAGTGATTTGATCACTTCACCTTTAACATTAAGAGAGTATGAAATGTGGCAGTTGTTGCCAGTGCAGTTATGTTTACACTGGTACAACTATGGTTTTGGGAAGCATGTTTAAAACCAAAGTGTTTTTTGCAACCAGGAAGTTATAGGACCAATGGATTAGTGTACATTTCTGAATGCTGTACATGTCCAGCATTTTATATAGGGAATACTGAAAGGTTTTTAAGAAAGCATATGCAAACATTATTATGACATTTCAATACACAATTCTAAGAATGCTTTCTACAGACATTCCCAAGAGTGCCCTGATTTTAGGAAATTTGTGTCTGGAATTTTGGAAAAAGTACCTAATTTTTCCAGAAGTGGTGCTTAGGAATCTACCCTTTCGTATAGTGAATTGTTCTGGCAACTAAAGCTTACTACTACTAAAGACCCAGTGATAAATGATAATGTTAATATTTATTGAAACTAAGATCTGCCAAACTATGATTGTTCAAATAATTGGCATCATGAATTGTTTTATGATGATAATTTTTATTTATTCATATTCTGTGTTGTGCTTTTTTATCTTGTTTATGTGATCATATTGATTATATTAGCAGGATTTTTTTACATTAAGAAAAGTGCTAGTAAACCTGGATATGAGACAAATTTTGTACATCAAAGGGTTCACTATAACTTTAAATGAATGTAATGACCTAATTAATATAATTAGAATGAATCCCATACTCTGGAACAAGCTACCCATCTATGTCAAACAAAGCTCCTCATTAGCACTCTTCAAGAAAAATCTTGATGATTGGATGGGAAATAGGAAATTCACCCCGCAGATCACTTTTGTGGCTCTACTTGACATGGGCACAGGAAAATAATTTTCTTGGGTGGCGAAAGCCAGGGTACCTTTTTGGCTAGGCTTATATAGGCCCAAGGGCCAATAGCCTAGTACCTACCTATGAACCTATGGACATTTTAAAAAGCTGCCATGACGGCTTACCATAATGCTGACTCTTTCCATATTATCTCAGAATGTTAATGGTCTCACAGGTATAGATACCAAGGAAAGAATACTTAATTATACTAAGCAATGCAGAGTGCAAATATCAATGCTACAAGGGACACAATTGCAAATAACTGTGCATGTGAATTTGATAAAGAAATGATTTCAGGATGGATATTCTACAGAATGTCAGGGACAAAGGAAAAGATGAGCATTTGTATTAATTTCCAGAGGAGCACTGATAGAAGAGGAAAAAAGGTAATCATGGCAGACTTGTAGTAGTAAGGGGCTACTGGCAAGGAATGAGGATTACTCTGGCATGCAGTTACATTCACCTAAAACTGCTATTTTGGAGCTTAAGAAATATTTGTGAGAAATAGTTAGATTTCAGCAGGGAATATTATATAAGTGTGGACTGGAATTTGATTTGCAACAATGAGGGTGCATCTGGGTGACCTAGAACCTAGGAGGGAAAATATAACAAAAAGGGTAGATTTCTGGAGAAATTTATGAAAGTAGTTGGTGTGAAAGATGTGAATCAGTAACAGGAACTCAAACAGAATTTATATATTATTCCCCAAGGTACAGTAACTGGCTAGACTTGACAGAAATTATATTTCACATGAACATGCCCATTTAATATAGAACTTTGATATGCACCCAATAACTATTTCAGATCACATGCCAATAATTACTAAGAAAAAAATGCAGGGTAATACAGTAAAGATGAGACACTGGAACTTCCTCACCTACCTGTTAAAAAGAGGGGAGTTTAAGGAATGGGTACCTGGTAGTTATTAGGGAAGGTATAAGGTACTTCAGAAGTTATAGCTAGTGACTGGGTAAAATGAAAGCAGAGTTCAAAAATAGGATAGAAATAAACGAAAAAGAGATGTGGTTAAGAAGTAATAAGAATTATTTAGAGGAGTGACAAAGGTTAAAGTACTACAAAAATTAGGGGAATCTCACAGAAGAAGAAGAGACACAATTGCAGAGTGCTAAAGGGAAAATAAGGGTGTACTTGGATAATATGCATGAGTTTAGAAAGATTGCCATTTAGCAACTTTTTTTTTTTGATAACTCCAGAGCACAAAAACTTTTGGCACTAAGACTTGGGCAACAGAAAGAAGAAAGGGTTGCTGCCAGACTTAGGAGCGTATAACAAGAAAGTAGACAAAGATCCTGTGGAGGTATTAGAGATAGTTTGGAAATTTAATGAAAATTTGTATAAAGTAAAGAAGTTGGGAAATGAAAAATCACAACTGGAAATATTTATGGGCAACCTAAATATGCCAGGCTTAGTGGTAGCTGAGACTTATCAACTAACAGTTAAGATAGGAGAAGATGAGATAAAAATGGTGATGCATAACAAATCTACAGGAAAGTCTCCAGGAATTAATGGTATTTCAGCAGAAGTTTGAAAGTTAGGAGGGAAGACAGTGATATAAATCTGGAAGGTTTTGTTTAACAGAATTTTAAGAGGAGGAGAAATACCAATATCCTGGAAGAAAGCTGTGATGGCTGTAATACCTAAAGACAGTAAAGACCCATCTGATCTAGCTTCATACAGGCCCATCTCAATTCCAAACCATGATTATAAAGTGTTTATGTCTATAATGGCTAAAATAATGGCAAAGGTAATGATACAATTGATAGGTAAGGTTCAGTGTTTTGTGGAGGGTAGGCAAACATTTGACAATATTAATAGACAACGATGTTCCAGAAGGAAGTAGAATGCAAGAAAACATTGCTGTTATTGGTGGATCTGGATGTAGAGAAAGCATTTGATGGAGTAAGCTGGGATTTTATGAGCAGGGCAATGGAAACATTTGCATTTCCTGGTACAGTAATTAGGTTAATTAGAAGGATCTATGAGGAATTGGAGGCAAAAACAAAATGTGAGGGTTCCTCTCTGATAAGTTGCATTTGAACAGAAGAACCAGGCAGGGGTATCCTTTTTCTCTTTGCCAGTGGTTTTAAATATAATGTAAATAACAAAGAAAATAAGAAACTCGTAAAGTCAAGGATATAATTTGTAATGCTCAAAAAACTGACATTATTTTCAGATGATATTGTTTTGTACCTGCCTGAACCAGAAAAGGACATTTCACTGTTGTGGAATATTTTCAGACAATTCTGGATTTTTATGGAGATATAAAATTAATGAAGATATAGCAAAGTCTACATTTATAAACTATATACCCACATATGAATTGGGGCAGTAATGCTCATATTTATGGAAATATGATAAAATGAAGTATTTAGAAGTATGGATTAAAAAGGACTCAGTTATGGCAAACTAGGATGTCTAGTAAAGGATTAAACAAAAGACAATACAAAAACTGAGAAACTGGATGTTCATTGTGTTTCACTGTTGCAGTCCTTACAAAATGGGTTATCCGTCTCCCGGTATCCCACAGTCGGCCAGAATACTAAAGTCCTTGGTATATGACGGCTGCCTTTGGTTTAGGCCTGACGTCAGGACATCAGGTACAAAAGGAGGCAGCCAACATCATTTCCACAGTCTTTCTTGCCATGGAGCCCAAAGCAGAAGCATTTTGCACGAGTGCCAGTCATCCGAGTACCTTATTTTTGTATTCCGACTGCTTAATTGAAGACATCCTCAGATAAGTACCCCATTGGGGACCCTCTTTTCTTGCTTTAATGAATGTCAGAGAAAGTTAATAACTGTCTTGCCTGTGGAAAACAGATTCTGCACCGTGATTTTCACTCCTATTGTATTACTTGTTTGGGCCTTGAGCACAAAGTCCCTAATTGTGTTCTCTGTGCTTCTTTCAACCCGTGTACCATACACCATAGAGCTAGCATCTTGTTCAAGCATTTCGGAGTTTGGCCTAAGTTCGTCGGTATGGCATCTTCTGGTCTCCCGACTTCAGATGTTCCTAAGAAGCACAAGGATAAGGACCGTGACAGGCTTAGGGTCAAATTAGCCGATGACGTCCCTGTTAAGTTGGTTGTCGGCCCAGTGGTAGTCAGTGAGGTGCTTTCTTTGCCCCTGCAGTCCACAGATGTTCAGCAGCAGGTGTCTGTGGAGACCTTTTCTGAGTCCTCCATACTGTAGACTTCTACTTTGTCTTCTTACCCTCTGCCAGTCGCCACCTCTGATGGATCCGGAACCGCTAAGCAGGCGCCAGCTTTTGAGGCCTCTTTTCTCTGCCCGGAGACCAGATCCAGACTGACGACCTTGATTCAGACTTCTGCAGTGGCTAGGCCTCCCAAGTCCCTCCTGCTTTCTAGCAGGCCTTCCAGCTGAAAATCTACTCCTAAGCAGGCATTGGCCTCCCCTCAGATGCCTCAGGCTCAGATGGTTAAAATGGCTAGTGATCTCTTGACCCTTATTAAGGGCTCTCAGCCACCTCCTTCTAAAAGGATTAGGGAATTGTCCCCAGAAGCTTTCTCTACCTCAGACTCTGAGGTTTCCAGCAAATCTGCTGATGAAGAGGGAAACTCTCCACTTTTTTCTGGTTTTGAGGATTCTGATGCAGAAGACTCCATCCCTTCTGCTCCCCCCCCGGATGACTTTTCTTTTGGAAATACTCTGAATACTCTTAGGGAGCATTTCAAATGGGAAAGTCAGGTCTACCCTCAGTCTAAGAAACGGATTAGGGAATTCTTGGATTTGCCACAACATAAGCCTTTGACTATCTGTCCGGTTTTGGAAGTTGTTGATGATGTTTTCATGGAGAATTGTTTGATTCCTAATTCTGTTCCTCCTGCTCCCAGAAAGCCTGACAGGTATTATAGAGTTCCTTATTCTCATCAATTCCTTTTCAAGAATCCTACTGCTGATCCAGAGGTTATTTCTCAAGGCCCTAAAGGTGTTAGAGCCATGGTTTGCTAAAAATCCTGTTCCTTCTGACAGGGAATCTAGGGCCTTGGATAGATGGGGTAAAAAGATTTATACTTCTTGCACCCTGGTGATTAGGTCTGTTAATTGTCTTTTTCATATGCTTAAGTATCAGCAGCATACTTTGGAGGCCATTAAGGCTAAAATTGCTAGTGTTCCTTCCCTGATGGAGAGTAAGGACATGCATGATTTATTGAATTCTGGTGTTCCTTCCCTGATGGAGCGGAAGGACATGCATGATTTATTGAATTCTGGTGTTCCCTCCCTAATGGAGAGTAAGGACATGCATGATTTATTGAATTCTGGTGTTCCTTCCCTGATGGAGAGTAATGACGGGCATGATTTATTGAATTCTGGTGTCCCTTCCCTGATGGAGAGTAAGGACATGCATGATTTATTGAATTCTGCTGTTCCTTCCCTGATGGAGAGTAAAGACATGCCTGATTTATTGAATTCTGCTGTTCCTTCCCTGATGGAGTGTAAGGACATGCATGATTTATTGAATTCTGCTGTTCCTTCCCTGATGGACAGTAAGGACATGCATGATTTATTGAATTCTGGTGTTCCTTCCCTGAGGGAGAGTAAGGACATGCATGATTTATTGAATTCTGCTGTTCCTTCCCTGATGGAGAGTAAGGACATGCATGATTTATTGAATTCTGGTGTGCTTCCCTGATGGACAGTAAGGACATGCATAATTTATTGAATTCTGGTGTTCCTTACCTGATGGAGAGTAAGGACATGCATGATTTATTGAATTCTGGTGTTCCTTCCCTGATGGAGAGTAAGGACATGCATGATTTATTGAATTCTGGTATTCCTTCCCTGATGGAGAGTAAGGACTTGCATGATTTAGTGAACTCTGGTGTTCCTTCCCTAATGGAGAGTAAGGACATGCATTATTTATTGAATTCTGGTGTTCCTTCCCTGATGGAGAGTAAGGATGTGCATGATATATTAAATTCTGGTGTTCCTTCCCTGATGGACAGTAAGGACATGCATGATTTATTGAACTCTGGTGTTCCTTCCCTGATGGAGAGTAAGAACATGCATGATTTATTGAATTCTGGTGTTCCTTCCCTGATGGAGAGTAAGGGCATGCATGATTTATTGAATTCTGGTGTTCCTTCCCTGATGGAGAGTAAGGACATGCATGATTTATTGAATTCTGGTCTCCATTCCCTGATGGAAAGTAAGGACATGCATGATTTATTGAATTGTGGTGTTCCTTCCCTAATGGAGAGTAAGGACGTGCATGATTTATTGAATTCTGGTGTTCCTTCCCTGATGGAGAGTAAGGACATGCATGATTTATTGAATTCTGGTGTTCCTTCCCTGATGGAGAGTAAGGACATGCATGATTTATTGAATGCTGGTGTTCCTTCCCTGATGGAGAGTAGGGACGTGCATGATTTATTGAATTCTCGTGTTCCTTCCCTGATGGAGAGTATGGACGTGCATGATTTAATGAATTCTGGTACTCCTTCCCTGATGGAGAGTAAGGACGTGCATGATTTATTAAATTCTGGTGTTCCTTCCCTGATGGAGAGTAAGGACGTGCATGATTTAATGAATTCTGGTGCTCCTTCCCTGATGGAGAGTAAGGACGTGCATGATTTATTGAATTCTGGTGCTCCTTCCCTGATGGAGAGTAAGGACGTGCATGATTTATTGAATTCTGGTGTTCCTTCCCTTATGGAGAGTAAGGACATGCATGATTTAGTGAATTCTGGTGCTCCTTCCCTGATGGAGAGTAAAGACGTGCATGATTTATTGAATTCTGGTGCTCCTTCCCTGATGGAGAGTAAGGACATGCATGATTTATTGAATTCTGGTGTTCCTTCCCTGATGGAGAGTAAGGACGTGCATGATTTATTAAATTCTGGTGTTCCTTCCCTGATGGACAGTAAGGACATGCATGATTTATTGAATTCTGGTGTTCCTTCCCGGATGGAGAGTAAGGACATGCATGATTTATTAAATACTGCTGTTCCTTCCCTGATGGACAGTAAGGACATGCATGATTTATTGAATTCTGCTGTTCCTTCCCTGATGGACAGTAAGGACATGCATGATTTATTGAATTCTGAGGTTCCTTCCCTGATGGAGAGTAAGGACATGCATGATTTATTGAATTCTAGTGTTCCTTCCCTGATGGAGAGTAAGAACATGCATGATTTATTGAATTCTGATGTGCTTCCCTGATGGACAGTAAGGACATGTATGATTTATTGAATTCTGGTTTTCCTTCCCTGATGGAGAGTAAGGACGTGCATGATTTATTGAATTCTGGTGTTCCTTCCCTGATGGAGAGTAAGGACATGCATGATTTATTGAATTCTGGTTCTCCTTCCCTGATGGAGAGTAAGGACATCCATGATTTAATGAATTCTGGTGTTCCTTGATGGAGAGTAAGGACATACATGATTTATTGAAATCTGATGTTCCTTCCCTGATGGTGAGTAAGGACATGCATGATTTATTGAATTCTGGTGCTCCTTCCCTGATGGAGAGTAAAGACATGCATGATTTAGTGAATTCTGGTGCTCCTTCCCTGATGGAGAGTAAGGACATGCATGATTTATTGAATTCTGGTGTTCTTTCCCTGATGGAGAGTAAGGACATGCATGATTTATTGAATTTTGGTGTTCCTTCCCTGATGGAGAGTAAGGACTTACATGATTTATTGAATTCTGGTGTTCCTTCCCTGATGGAGAGTAAGGACATGCATGATTTATTGAATTCTGGTGTTTCTTCCCTGATGGAGAGTAAGGACATTCATGATTTATTGAATTCTGGTGTTCCTTCCCTGATGGAGAGTAAGGACATGCATGATTTATTGAATTCTGGTGTTCCTTTCCTGATGGAGAGTAAGGACGTGCATGATTTTTTGAATTCTGGTATTCCTTCCCTGATGGAGAGTAAGGACATGCATGATTTATTGAATTCCGGTGTTCCTTCCCTGATGGAGAGTAAGGACATGCATGATTTATTGAATTCTGGTCTCCATTCCCTGATGAAAAGTAAGGACATGCATGATTTATTGAATTCTGGTGTTCCTTCCCTAATGGAGAGTAAGGACGTGCATGATTTATTGAATTCTGGTGTTCCTTCCCTGATGGAGAGTAAGGACATGCATGATTTATTGAATTCTGGTGTTCCTTCCCTGATGGAGAGTAAGGACATGCATGATTTATTGAATGCTGGTGTTCCTTCCCTGATGGAGAGTAGGGACGTGCATGATTTATTGAATTCTGGTGTTCCTTCCGTGATGGAGAGTAAGGACGTGCATGATTTAATGAATTCTGGTGCTCCTTCCCTGATGGAGAGTAATGACGTGCATGATTTATTGAATTCTGGTGTTCCTTCCCTGATGGAGAGTAAGGACGTGCATGATTTAATGAATTCTGGTGTTCCTTCCCTGATGGAGAGTAAGGACGTGCATGATTTATTGAATTCTGGTGCTTCTTCCATGATGGAGAGTAAGGACGTGCATGATTTATTGAATTCTGGTGTTCCTTCCCTGATGGAGAGCAAGGACATGCATGATTTAGTGAATTCTGGTGCTCCTTCCCTGATGGAGAGTAAAGACATGCATGATTTATTGAATTCTGGTGCTCCTTCCCTGATGGAGAGTAAGGACATGCATGATTTATTGAATTCTGGTGTTCCTTCCCTGATGGAGAGTAAGGACATGCATGATTTATTGAATTCTGGTGTTTCTTCCCTGATGGAGAGTAAGGACATTCATGATTTATTGAATTCTGGTGTTCCTTCCCTGATGAAGAGTAAGGACTTGCATGATTTATTGAATTCTGGAGTTTCTTCCCTGATGGAGAGTAAGGACATGCATGATTTATTGAATTCTGGTGTTCCTTCCCTGATGGAGAGTAAGGGCATGCATAATTTATTGAATTCTGGTGTTCCTTCCCTGATGGAGACTAAGGACTTGCATGATTTATTGAATTCTGGTGTTCCTTCCCTGATGGAGGGTGAGGACATGCATGATTTATTGGATTCTGGTGTTCCTTCCCTGATGGACAGTAAGGACGTGCATGATTTATTGAATTCCGGTGTTCCTTCCCTGATGGAGAGTAAGGATATGCATGATTTATTGAATTCTGGTCTCCCTTCCCTGATGGAGCGTAAGGACATGCATGATTTATTGAATTCTGGTGTTCTTTCCCTAATGGAGAGTAAGGACGTGCATGATTTATTGATTTCTGGTGTTCCTTCCCTGATGGAGAGTAAGGACGTGCATGATTTATTGAATTCTGGTGTTCCTTCCCTGATGGAGAGTAAGGACATGCATGATTTATTGAATGCTGGTGTTCCTTCCCTGATGGAGAGTAGGGACATGCATGATTTATTGAATTCTGGTGTTCCTTCCCTGATGGAGAGTAAGGACGTGCATGATTTAATGAATTTTGGTGCTCCTTCCCTGACGGAGAGTAAGGACGTGCATGATTTATTGAATTCTGGTGCTCCTTCCCTGATGGAGCGTAAGGACGTGCATGATTTATTGAATTCTGGTGCTCCTTCCCTGATGGAGAGTAAGGACGTGCATGATTTATTGAATTCTGGTGTTCCTTCCCTGATGGAGAGTAAGGGCATGCATGATTTATTGAATTCTGGTGCTCCTTCCCTGATGGAGAGTAAGGGCATGCATGATTTATTGAATTCTGGTGCTCCTTCCCTGATGGAGAGTAAGGACATGCATGATTTATTGAATTCTGGTGTTTCTTCCCTGATGGAGAGTAAAGACATGCATGATTTATTGAATTCTGGTGTTCCTTCCCTGATGGAGAGTAAGGACTTGCATGATTTATTGAATTCTGGAGTTCCCTCCCTGATAGAGAGTAAGGACATGGATGATTTATTGAATTCTGGTGTTCCTTCCCTGATGGAGAGTAAGGGCATGCATGATTTATTGAATTCTGGTGTTCCTTCCCTGATGGAGACTAAGGACTTGCATGATTTATTGAATTCTGGTGTTCCTTCCCTGATGGCGAGTAAGGACATGCATGATTTATTGAATTCTGGTGTTCCTTCCCTGATGGAGAGTAAGAACATGCATGATTTATTGAATTCTGGTGTTCCTTCCCTGATGGAGAGTAAGGATGTGCATGATTTATTGAATTCTGGTGTTCCTTCCCTGATGTAGAGTAAGGACGTGCATGATTTATTAAATTCTGGTGTTCCTTCCCTGATAGAGAGTAAGCACATGCATGATTTATTGAATTCTGGTGTTCCTTCCCTGATGGAGAGTAAGGACATGCATGATCTATCGAATTCTGGTGCACCTTCCCTGATGGACAGTAAAGACATGCAAGATTTATTGAATGCTGGTGTTCCATCCCTGATGGAGAGTAAGGACATGCATGAGTTATTGAATTCTGGTGTTCCTTCCCTGATGGAGAGTAAGGACATGCATGATTTATTGAATTCTGGTGTTCCTTCCCTGATGGAGAGTAAGGACATGCATGATCTATCGAATTCTGGTGCACCTTCCCTGATGGACAGTAAAGACATGCAAGATTTATTGAATGCTGGTGTTCCATCCCTGATGGAGAGTAAGGACATGCATGAGTTATTGAATTCTGGTGTTCCTTCCCTGATGGAGAGTAAGGACATGCATGATTTATTGAATTCTGGTGTTTCTTCCCTGATGGAGAGTAAGGACATGCATGATTTATTGAATTCTGGTGTTCCTTCTCTGATGGAGAGTAAGGACATGCATGATTTATTGAATTCTGGTGTGCTTCCCTGATGGACAGTAAGGACATGCATAATTTATTGAATTCTGGTGTTCCTTACCTGATGGAGAGTAAGGACATGCATGATTTATTGAATTCTGGTGTTCCTTCCCTGATGGAGAGTAAGGACATGCATGATTTATTGAATTCTGGTATTCCTTCCCTGATGGAGAGTAAGGACTTGCATGATTTAGTGAACTCTGGTGTTCCTTCCCTAATGGAGAGTAAGGACATGCATTATTTATTGAATTCTGGTGTTCCTTCCCTGATGGAGAGTAAGGATGTGCATGATATATTAAATTCTGGTGTTCCTTCCCTGATGGACAGTAAGGACATGCATGATTTATTGAACTCTGGTGTTCCTTCCCTGATGGAGAGTAAGGACATGCATGATTTATTGAATTCTGATTTTCCTTCCCTGATGGAGAGTAAGGACGTGCATGATTTATTGAATTCTGGTGTTCTTTCCCTGATGGAGAGTAAGGACATGCATGATTTATTGAATTCTTT